>NC_134825.1:55514194-55821283 GCF_004210375.1 Tachypleus tridentatus
ACAAAAGTTGTTTGAAAACCCCGATGGCAACGTCTCTTGAATATTGAATTTCCATACAGTCTAGATTTAAAAATGTTACATTTATATATATATATATTAAAAAT
Organism: Tachypleus tridentatus; assembly: GCF_004210375.1. NCBI lineage: Eukaryota > Metazoa > Arthropoda > Merostomata > Xiphosura > Limulidae > Tachypleus > Tachypleus tridentatus. The sequence continues at coordinate 55,514,299 of NC_134825.1, forward strand.
TTCTTTCTAAAATTTAGTTCACTTGAAAAACAGTTCAGAAAGTACAACGAAAAGCTCTGTATTCATAGGCCAAGCAGGAATGCTTTGTCTTGTAAGGGACTCTGTATCAGGATTTTCTAGGCCTGGCATGGCCAAGCGCGTAAGGCGTGCGACTCGTAATCCGAGGGTTGCGGGTTCGCGCCCGCGTCGCGCTAAACATGCTCGCCCTCCCAGCCGTGGGGGCGTATAATGTGACGGTCAATCCCACTACTCGTTGGTAAAAGAGTAGCCCAAGAGTTGGCGGTGGGTGGTGATGACTAGCTGCTTTCCCTCTAGTCTTACACTGCTAAATTAGGGACGGCTAGCACAGATAGCCCTCGAGTAGCTTTGTGCGAAATTCCAAAACAAACAATCAGGATTTTCTCAACATTTTGCACCTCAAGGCATTCTTAGTTATTTGGCACAATAATAAAGGCTTGCGTATGTACTTAATGACTGGTTGGTTTATGGTAGTAACAGTTCTCTTGTCTCTCTATATATGGTTTACTTATATGTTCCCTAGTTCCTTCCTACAAGATGATTCGTATTCAGAACATTTTATCCAGGCTCTCAAAGCGACATGTTAGGTTGTCTTGTACGTGTTTACGGGAATGGTATATTTTTGTCTGTCAGACAATATACTAAATATCTGTTCGTCTGAGTTTCTATCTGTGTCTATATGTGTTTATGTTTGTTCAGATTGCTGTCTACTTAATGGTGTGTTTGTCAATTCAAGTTATATATACGTTTCTACTTTTAAATTATTTTTATCCCTCTGTTAATTTGCTTGTCTATATATTTGTTCACTGAGATGATTGTTACTACGCTAACCCCTGACACCATTAATTTCTTGTGGGAAGCAGCATATCGAGTTTCAGTGGATGAGATGATGAGAGCCAACTATCAACATTGGCCTTGGGCTGTGTCAGTTGATCATGAGGTAGACAGTTATCGTGTGATGTGACGTCTCGTTACATCACTCACAGTCAAATACTGTCAAACTTGTATTTTATGTATTATTTGTGAAAAGAATAAATGAGGTATCCTATTCGTAAAAACAAAATTACAATACAGGATAAAGTATTTTATTGAAATGAAAATAAAATAGTGATTTGTATCTTGAATATTTATGAACTTCAATAATATTTTACTTGTGACTCATAGTCACCGATTCACCAGTTTTTCAAAATCAGCAACAATAATAATAACAGCAAACTCTGTTGGTTCTAATACCACTTCTTATGGTTTCGTCGTGTACAATGATATGATCTACGAATTTCTTACTGTCTTGAACAGACTAATCATCGTGCATCTGATGCTCTGTAAAAAAAACTATCGCCTGTTTCAAAACTACCCTCGAGAATTTCTCGTTGTCTTTTTAAAACTGAAGTAAATGACATTTATTATTTCGGTCTCCAATATGTTATCAGTTAAACTATGACAGTAACTGTTATAATATATTGTTAGATAAATTAATATCTGATTGATCTTTACAACAGATGCTAAAGCTTTTGTTTTTGGTAACTTGAAACGTGATTCTTAATATATACGCAAAGAAAGGTGCTAAACTCCACTTTGCCTGTCTATTTATTTAAAGTGGTTAATATATTTACATATCGATATGAAGATAGATCATATAGATCATATACTAATCACACTTTCCCCGATATGATTTCCGTCATGTGACTACGCTCATTTTAACTGTAGTACTTCACTATAATATATTTGACAGGTTGTATACATTATCAACGCATCGTCTGTTAACACAGGCTGACTGCTTCCGATCGTTGCTTGTACACATCTGTACTTAGAAAGATTAATCACGAAACTAACCATGAACTTTTGTACTCTTCCGATCTCCAGTCTCATATGGTGCTCTTGTGCCTGATAAAGACGTCAGGAAACATAGTCTTGTTAACATATGTTGTCCGTTTTGGACTTAATAGGACGTAATAAACATTTTGTATAGTTCTTAATTTACAGTTATTTAACTCATTAACTCCTTCTAATGAAGCAGTTTAAAATAAAAATTTATTCTGGATTATAGAACCAGACAGGTTATAGAAAACAAATTAAGGAAACATTAAACCGCAAAGATATAGACATGGTTTACGACAAAGTTATTATTATTTCCTTTACATCCAGAGATAGCAACCCAGAAGAAGATACCTCGAGCTTCAAATCGACCAAAACTGACCGGATTACACATTGAGTTGTACTGCTTCCAGAATAGACGACTAATTTTTTCAAATCTTCAGAAACACATTTTGCCACTGTCTTAAATTACTAGTTTGTAACATTACTGACCGCGTGTGAACATTATTACTTTAGAGTGAGAAAACGAAATTATAAAAGTTCAGATTAAATATGCAGTTGCAGTAGTGAGATTTATATTTTATGTGTAAATAGTGTAATTATTAAGCTTGCAACACAATAAATAAGTGTGTGAAGTGTAAAGTAATTTTTATTTGTTGATTAATTACGTTTTAGTGAATCTTCGCATATAAATAATCACGTTTCAAATATTTATATGCAAAAACGGCTCGTTTGGGTTGAGAAAAGATTTTACATAGAAGAGCGAACAACGTTTCGACCTTCTTCGATGACCAAACGAGCCGTTTTTGCATATAAATTTCTCAACAAGTGGGTTTCTCGACATCACTGATTACGTTTCAAATATATCTAATACAATGGTTGTTCTTCAACTAAGACTTGAACTAATGCACTTTTCTCTACAAACTTCACACAAAGCATTGTCGTGTATGCATTAAATTAAAATAAGGAATTTTAAGTTGGAATAACAGATTAGAGTACAATTATATTTGACTTAACTAAAAATACTTTTATTTAAGGCAATTATTTTAGGAAATGACTGTAAACATCCATAATTTATTCATAACTATTCATGCGTGTGTAACATATTAAGTTAGGATGTGATTTCTATACAGGGATTTGGATGACCTTGTTACTCATATTTTTCTACACCCAACTGAAATAGACTGTTAGAAAAGATAATTATTAGAGATATTTCTAGTAATTAAATGCATGTAAAAGAGGCTACCTTTTTTTTAAACTGAAATAACTACTAATATAAAATTCCCTTTAACCTCAATTGCTATGGACTTACAACACTGGAAACCAGGTTTCGATACCCGTGGTGGGCAGAGCACAGACAGTCCACTCTGTAGCTTTGTGCTGAAATTCAAATAAACAAAATATTTATTTTGATGGTTTTAAAACTTGCTTTAGCTTTTACAATAAAATTATACAAAGAATCCTCACAATTAGCTATTAGCTACAGCAAAATGTTATCGCAAAAGAAAATATTGTTTTAGGGAAATTATTAATTAATTTGACGTCATGAAGTTGGAAAGAAGGAGGATCACTCAAGCTATACAAGAATTCATTAATAATATTTGGTTAGTATTTTCAACCTTTATGTAATACAAGGTAGAGCAGCTATGACACTAAGGGTTAACACTCGTACGAAAAGACGTTTCTAGTCCTGATTTCTCCAAGCCCGTTCCCCTGGCTGTGGTTTCGCTAGATAGTAGATAGGGACAGTGGGAATCTCGTTAATCCATTCATTAATGGATTTAAATGGCAATTTCATTTAAATACAAAATTATTAGCCTAATATTAATAACCTTTCAAGTTGCTCTGGGGCCTATTAGGCCCCACTTTTCGTAGGAGTGTTAAATATAGCTCTCCATAATTCACAACTGGTGGCCAGAAAGAAGGCACCCAGTCAACAGAATCTACTGTCTACACGCGGCTACTTTTAACTTAATAGTGAGATTGACACCCACCTGGAAGTGAGGAAATGTTCTACAGTATATCATGGTCTCCAGTCAATTTTTTAGGATTGTAATAGTACAATTTTTTTAATAAAACATAGAACATTGTACTTTTAGCACAAAATAAATCTACTTGTAACGTATACAGCGTGTTGTTAATATTTTAAAGCATTTATTTCCACAGAGTGCAAGGTTTCCTACAGTGACCTTAAACATTTCTGCTAACGATGTGTACTAATGTTATGTTACTTCAGAAACTCAAATGTTACAAAAATCTTAAGACATTTGTACTAACAAGAACAGAGACGTTGAAGAAATTCTAAACTATGCAAGAGCAAAAAAGTCAGAACTTTTAAAGAGAAGCACTAACAATGTGCTGGAGCATTACAAAAATTATCAGCCCTTGTTAACAATCATTTAAATGTTAAGATGCCAAAAACCATGTGTTGACAAAAAATAAAAACGATATTAAACCACTCTAAACACTGATGAAAAATATATTAATGAAATCTATCTAATGACACTTTTTACACTGAAACTTCACATTATATAGAAGCGACTTTAGGTTGATCTATAGATCCTTACAAGTTTTCGTATCCTATGTTATCATTTTAAAGAAAAATATTTGAGGATATAAATCTAACTAGGATGATGTAGATTGGTTGTATTGGTGTTAATAAATTACGCTCATAAAGTTACTTGAATGTCAATGTAACGAATATTTTTGTCATGTTTTTCTTGTTTGCTTGTTTTGAATTTCGCGCAAAGCTACTCGAGGACTATCTCCGCTAGCTGCCCCTAATTTAGCTGTGTAAGACTAGAGGGAAGGCAGCTAGCCATCACCACCCTCCGCAAACTTTTACCGACGAATAGTAGGATTGACAGTCACATTGAAAGAGCGAGCATGTTTGGTGCGACGGGGATTCAAACCCGCGACCCTCGGATTAGGAGTCGAGTGCCTTAACCCACTTGGCCATGCCAGGCTCATGTCTTTTTCGCAGTAAAGTCAGTTAGGTGTTGGGTAAAAAAAACAAATTAAAAAATTGGGCAATTTGATAAAAAGTTTAGAAAAAAACCTTTATACTCCAGATATGTATAATATATATTTATTTATTTTAACCGACATTTTGCCGTTTCATCAGAGTTAATATTCACAACTTGATGAAGTCGCAAAGCCGAAACCTTGGTTAAAATATCAAAAATAAAATATTTTTATACATCAGGTCATCCAATATGTAATGTTAAAAAATTTAATACAGAAAGTACATCATCATTTCTGTCTTTATAGAAGGCTTTAATGACTAAAATATGTAGTAGGACGTGTATAAAAATGTTAAGTGATGCACCATATTCAGGTCGTCCTGTTGAGATTAATGATGACTTTCTGCTGGCTGCATTCGATGAAGATTGTGCTGTAACAGTTGAAGAACTAGCACAAAAGCTTAATTCAACTCATTCAAGAGTTTACCGTCATCTGCAACAGCTTGGAAAGGTGTAAAAACTTGAAAAATGGGTTCCCTATGATTAGACACAAGCCATCCTTAGAGCAAGAGTAGACATTTGCAATTCTCTGCACTCTCGTGAACGCAACTCACCTTTCGTGGACAGGTTAGTGACTGGAGATGAAAAATGGATATATTATAAAAATGTTAAACGCCGCAGACAATGGCTCATTACAGGCAATCTGGTTAAAGCACAGCCCAAAATGTACTTCCACCCTAGGAAAGTCTTGTTAAGCATTTGGTGGGATATTGTTGGTGTGATCCACTTTGAGTTGCTGCCACTCAATTTAACGATTACATCAGATTTTTATTGTCAACAGTTAGACCGCTTGAATGTTGCACTGAAAGAAAAGACGCCTGCTTTTATCATTCGTAAAGGTGTTGTGTTACACCAGGATAATACACAGCCCCATACACCAAGGATCACATCTGCAAAGATTGAAGAGCTAGACTGGGGAAAACTTCTACATCCTCCTTATTCTCCAGACCTTACCCATCTGGTTCTCATCTATTCCGAAGTTTGGAGAATTATCTTGATGGAAAAGAGCTTGAAACATATGAAGATGTCAATATTACCCTCTCTACATTCTTTTCCTCCAAACCCCAAGAATTTTATAGAAGTGGCAGTCAGAATCTTGTGAATTGTTGGCAGGAAGTAGTTAATAATAATGGAACATACATTATTGATTAAATAACATTAAAAGTATTTAAAATCTTTTCTCTTTTTCTGAACCTATAATCGGACATTAATTAAGGGATGACCTGATATATATAGAGTATGAAGTTCGTTTTTTATATCAAAATATTTAAGTCCCTCCAGCATGCACTACAAACTTTGAAAGACAACGAAAAAGTATTTAGACAATTAGCTTATTACTTACTAATTCGTCTAAAACAATATGAAAAATTCTTCTAGAGAAAATACTTTTAAAGTTGGTTGTTCACTGATTGGTTTTAAAGATACCAAAACTCAAATAACAAACTAGTAAAAATTAAATAACTAACAATAAACTAAACTACCATTCAAGAAAAAACAAGTCATTAAATATTACTGGTATTAATTTAATATTAAAGTATTTACTTGTGAGATAAGACGTTATTATATATAATCATATAGAAAAGCCTCCCAGTGGCATAGCGGATGTATGTATAGAAAAATACAATTCTAGAAATCAGGTTTCGATATCCGTGGTGCACAAAGCACAGATAACCTATTGTGTACCTTTGTTTTTAAGTACAAAGAAACAAATATATAGAAAACAAAATATATATAGTTGAAGGAGATTAAATCTGAAAAACGTGTTGTAATAAGGAAAGCACTTTTAATCAAGGAAAGAAAAACGAGGCCTGGCATAGCCAGGTAGTTGGAGCTTTCGACTCCTAATCTAAGAGTCGCAGGTTCAAATCCCCGTCACACCAAACATGCTCGCCCTTTTAGCCGTGGATGCATTATAGTGTTACAGTCAATGACATTGTTTGTTGGTAAAATAATAGCCCAAAAGCTGACGGTGATGACAAGCTGCCTTCCTTACAGTCTTACACAGCTAAATTAGGGTCGGCTTGCGGAAATAGCTTTACGCAAAATTCAAAAGAAACCAAGCAAACTGAGAGTGGCTTAGATATAGATTTAATATCATACTGTGTAACATTCTAATATGTACATCAAAGTGATGGTTTCCGCTCATACGATCATCTATCATGACAGCTCATTTGTCAAACTAAATTATGCATCAAAATTTTTAGTCATTTAAAACGTTTCTACAGCTACAGCTAGATAGTCTTTTATTTACTAAGCTATACTATTTCAGCACAAAGGCAGAGTAAACTAATGAGTTAAAGCAGACATCGCTGTATTAAAAAGAATGAAAAGAGAAAAAAATGAGTTAAAGCAGACATAGCTATGTCAGAGAAACAAACGAATGATTTAAAAGAGATATAGCTATGTCGAACAGGATGACGAAAAGGGCGAACTAATGACTTAAGGAAACGTCGATGTATTGGATATCATATTAACATGATGGATCCAACGGTTTAAAATGATTACTGTTTTTAAGAAGTTATATCAACCAGGGGTGGTTGCATTATTTTCTACACAACTTAATTTTAAGAAAACGATGTTATAACTTGGTTTGTACCTTTGGTTAAAATCGATGCTAGTTTTAAATTACGGCTGATATTATAATAAGTACATTATAATAAAGTATTATATTTAACACCATGTACTTCTTGGGATAACTACACGATTAGGAAAACTTCACGGATACTGTGAGGTTTTAAACAGTTTTAAAATTAAGTAAAAACGAGAATAATCTGCGTTTCTCACTTAAATATTTAGAACATACACATCATTTTAAGACTTTGTTAATATGAACCACTGCAAGAATACGACTCAGAAATTTCATGTGAAGAACAAATAATATTAAATTATTGTTGCTATCCATTATATAGAAACATGAAATACAAATTACCTGTTCCCCGTTGGTACAGCGGTAAGTCTACGGATTTCCGACACTATAATCACGGGTTCGATTCCTCTTGTTGGACTTGGCAAGTAGCTAAATTAAGTGAGCTATTTAGGAACAACATCTTGAAATCTATGAAGAGACAGACGTGAAAGAAACGCAGCTCTAAAAAATAATTATTCCCAGATGTAAAGATACTTCAGATAGAGAGTGGTCCATTCGTACAAATAATGAGCTGATCTTTAATGCTTGATAGGAAATAGTTTAAAGCAAGAAGAGATAAAAATTATTTGATTTATAATTTCGAGAAAGAGGCGAGTCTCACTTAACAATATGTTAAGTTACTTACTTGAAAATAAAGTTAAATTTCCTCACAAATATTTCACCTTTTTTCCATAAATACTGAAAACCTGAGCATACAAATATCAGACATACAGTTGTGTAATACAACAAAAAAATAATTTGTAATCATACAAATTAGTCCGAATTCTGTTTAGTATAGATCAGATTCTCATGGTGACGTCTTTTCCAAGTTGTTGTCATGTCCTTTTATATTAGAAACAGAACTATTTGCTGCAGGTTCGAAAATATAGAGTCCGCTCAAATTATTATACTTTCACAAATTTATTACGTTCCAAACTAAGCCTGATCTTGTTCAATGTCTACATGGTCTATAATATGTATCTAACAAGAAGTGTATTACGATTCCCTTGTCATAAAGATAAATCGTTTTGTTTCTAAGTCTCGCTGTGTTTGCGTATTAGATTTAATTCTAAATGCAACAAAATTCATATTTCACGCAACAGACTTTAAAGGTTACTGTCACTAGTGTGTGTGTGTACAGATACATAAGGACTTTAGAGGGAGAAACTGCACAACACGTCTGTTGGTAAAAAAAAAATAATAAAAATTCTACAACGCTCAGATAACAAGCTAAAAAATAACAGAATTTCTTATTGACGTATGGTTATGTTTTTTTAGGAGAAGAGGAAATAGGGGGTTCCAGCTATTGAAATCACAGGGGAAAAATAACATTCGTGTTTTACGGAATGTTGTAATAACGGATTTATTTATTTGTAAAGAGGAGAAGGTCTAGTTTCTGTGGGAGAACCCTGCGTAGCAAAAGGTTGTAGGTCGTTCCTGGGTTTATGTAGGCCTACATAACAGAAAATGTTTTGACTCAAGGCAAGTAAGTGAGTACTGGTTTGTAGCTTAGAGTTGTGGTGTTCAATAAACATAAAACTGACTCACAAAACAATAGGCATGTTGCATTGAGAGTTTGAGGAACGAAATTATGAATGTTAGTGACTTTAGAACAGACCTCGTGCAGCTAGCAAAAAGTAATTTTATACAACGAAAGGTAAATTGAAAAAAATATTCGTATCGTTTCCTGGTAGATAAAAACGCCTTTCATTCATTAGGATACGAAGGCAAAAGTATGGGTCTTTTAAACAGCTTCAAATCCTTCACATGTATCGGAATAAGATGGTAAGTTATTTTCTGAGAAACTGCTTAAAGCTATGTATCAAATATTGTTTTTTTCTATTTGTCTAATACATTCAACAAGCAAATTCATCTTTTTACATATTTAACCTCTCTTTCTTGAACCCATGTAAACTGCCATTGCAAGTCTTAAGAATATCCTGTTTTTATTAAATAAATAAAATCTGCATGTTTCAAACAGATTACTAAGTTATATATGCATTAAATACACGCTAAGTAAAAGAGCGACACATCAGATCTGTTTGTCTGTTTGCTGTTGACAGGGGCAGCGCGGTCGTTTGTTCAAACAGGGGTCTATTTAAAGCCTCTTTGGCTGAAATTACGCGTCACTCACGCATTTATCAAACTTGTTGGAATCAAGACAAATCGTTTCAGTGAAACATCACTTCATGATGGAATCGGCCTATATAAAAGAGAAGTTGAGGATTACAATTTAGGCTTAACTTTCCTTAACAGCATGAAAGGAGAAAGTCGGCTGGTATTTGCCGGGGATGCGCCAAAACGACTGTCTGGCTCATGGTGATAAACAGCTGAAGTTATTCCGATTAATCATTCTCACCCATCAACACGTTACATATTGTTTCTTAGACTCTGAAGTTTACTGCTGTAATGTGATGCAAGACGAGGTGTTTCCAAATAACTCATAACGTTATATACGAATAATTTTAAATAGTTTCGATCGTACTGACAAGGCTATTACTTCTGTGTTCACTTTTAACTTATTGAGTTTACGTTGTGCTAAGTTTTGTATAAACACTATTTTTGCACTTGAAACTCCAAAATTATTGTATAAGCTACTGTATTACATATAAAATTCTTAATTAAACCAAAAAACAAAATGTGAAGTGCATATTTGACATACAAGCAGTATTTTACACATTATTAATAAAATACAGTTAAAATTGTTCCCTATTTTATTATGCTATTACCAGTTAAGCCTTGTATTGGAGCTGCTATAGCGGCAGAAGTATATTATTACTACATACTTTTTACTTGGTTTATAAAACTTCGAAACAGCAGCCTCACGCCTTAACAACACCTCGTATAACATGGCGGATAATGGATAACCGCGAAAGTCTTATAATGAGCATAATGTATAGCGCTTGCACAATTTTCAGAATTTCAAAATTAACCAGAATAGATACACACAATTCAAAGACCCGACTACGTTTTAATTTTTATGTTTTAAAATTAAGTATTTCCTTTAATTAATCTTATCAAAGTATATAGGTAAAAGAAAAATACAGAAACTTATTCACCATATCACTATACAGATGATGATTAAAAGGACTTTAATAAAAGATTACATACTGACCTGCTATTGCAAGAATATGCTTGTCATGGATTTTATTTATTGTTTTCTCATTTTAATTTGGCACAAACGCAACCATGCAGTTAGTGTGAATGTGGGTCTGAGATTCTGTGGTTCGATACCTTTTATCGACAAAACAAAAAAGAAAAACAGTTACACATTTTACCTTGAAGCTGTGGGTTAGCTACAAGAATGAGTTTCAAATCCAAATATTCATTTATACTAGTCCACGAGGTAGCGTTGGGTGATGTCTGCCACTTCCAGATTAGAGACGGATAGCTCTCGAGTAACTTTATGCGAAATTTAAGAAAACGAAAATTGTTCATTAGAATTCGACTGGAACAGATGCTCAGTGCCATTTATCATTAACTCTTGGATGACTGAAGTCATTCAAATGGATTGTTTCAAAAATCATTTTTTTGTGTCTTTTTGTAACGGAATTATTTATATCACTTGACAAACAAGTTTGTTTGACGAAAGTTCGACTATCATTTACGAAAGGGGAAAAAAGACATTACATTACTGGTTATACAAGCTCTAGATGACAAGATACCAAAGATTCCCCAAAACAAATATATCATCCGACTACTGGATAATCCATGCTATATATAGGTTCTCTTAATCGTCTGTCTTTTTTCATCAATTCACAGCAACGATTGTTTATAAATTCATACAGTAAGTTAACAATTAATTTTCTAATGTGATAGAAGACGTCATTATAATGTGATGATTGGTCACGTGTTTGTTTTTTTTCTTATTTGAAATCTTTCATTAATGTTACAATTGCAGTTTTAAAGTTAGTGTTTGTTATTGTAATTAAACGGAATATTAATTATTTCTAAAGTACAGATATTTCTAGGAGTATTTGCGTCTCTTCTCCAGGATCGTTTTTCTTCTAGATAATACAAAAGCGTAAAAGACGTAATATAAGACCCTTTAAAAGCTTGTTATAAAAACGATTGTAAATTATATCTTTGTACAATAATTTTTCAAAAATAATTGCAAAGTTTTCATACAATAAATACGGAATTCCGAAAAATAAATAAAATGTGCTTAATTTAAGTTTTGTATCTATTGTTTTGTCAGAAAGTTTCATAATAAAAACTTTAGACACGAATTTTACTCCTGCCATAAAAACTCGCTTTGTGTTGTTTGGTATGAATTTCGCGCAAAGCTACATGAAGGCTATCTACGCTAGCCGTCCTTAATTTAGCAGTGTAAGTCCAGAGAGAAGGTAGCTAGTCACTACCACCCACCGCCAACTCTTAGGCTATTCTTTTACCAACGAATAGTAGAACTGACCGTCACATTATAACGCTCCCACGGCAGAAAGGGCGAGCATGTTTGGTGCGACGGGGATTCGAACCCTCACCCCCCGTTAGTACAGCGGTAAGTCTACGGATTTACAACGTTAAAATCAGGGGTTCGATTCCTCTCGATGGACTCAGCAGATACCCCGATGTGGCTTTGCTATAAGAAAAACACACTCGAACTCGCGACCCTCAGATTACGAGTCGAATGCGTTAAACACCTGTCCATACATTTACTCTCAAGATATTTTATTTTAATTGGTTAAAACAATACTTAATAATTAATTACTTAGATAAGTGTGTGTGTGTTTTCTTATAGCAATGCCACATCGGGCTATCTGCAACGCCCACCGAGGGAAATTGAATCCTTGATTTTAGCTTTGTAAGTTTGGAGACACATCGCTGTACTAGCGGGAGACTACTTAAATGAAATGTTGTATATGAAACGTTGAAACAATAATATTCATTTGGTTACAAATGTGACTCGGCATGACCAGCTGGTTAGGATGATCGACTCGTAATCTGAGGGTCGCGGGCCCGAATACCTGTCACATCAAACATGCTCGCCCTTTTAGCCGTGGGTACATTATTATGTTACAGTCAAACCCATTATTCGTTAGTAAAAGAGTAGCCCAAAAGCTCCTGGTGGATGGTGGTGACTAACTGCCTTCCCTCTAGTCTTACATTACCAAATTAGGGACTGCTAGTGCATAGTGCTCTCGTGTAGCAAACAAACAAACAAGCTATGAAACGTAAGGCTAAAGTATACTATGTAGTGGGGGGATAGTACTTATCTCATCATGTTTTAAGAATTACACGCTAGTTTGTTCATAAACAAGACTCATACGATTGTTAGGTGACTAAAATTTTTGTGTTTTAAATCAGTAAGACTTTATTTTCTGATTATATGGATGTTTGTATCAAATACATTTTATTGATTCCTTCATAGACAAGATCTATATGGTTGATTGGAAACTCAAAATATGCTTTATAGTTGAAGTTATTGACACAAAACTTTACTTCTTGTAGTACAAACGCCTATATCAATAATATAATTATAGATGCCTATGTGAGATTAACATAATTACTTATGAACAAACCACATGCTTCTATCAATAACATAATTACTAATGCCAGTAATTACATTTCACATATAATTACGTTCCAAACAAAGAAACAGACAAATGGATCGCAAATGAAATCTATTTATCTATCAATCCTGTTAGAGATATGCATAATAAAATGATTGTAGTAATGAATACTTTTTTTCTTGCTACTTATACTAGCACTAACAATACTTGCGGTGTATTTAGAGGGTTAATCTTAACGGTGTTTTAGATTATAAGAAAAATGAACAAATGTTACCAAATACATTACAGTTACTCAACTTTTAAGATTCACCGCAGCCTAATCATGTACACAGAACAATAATGAAGTTTCAAACTGCTATGTTTCTAAATCTCACCTTTACCGTGATTTTATGTAAATTACGGTTTTTATTTAGCTTACTGTCTCTTTATTAATGTTGTTATAGTCATCAAACTAGCCAGAATGTGTTGAAATGATCGTGTTATCACACTGTGTCATGATATCAACTTTACACGTTTCAAACAGCTGTAAGGGCAGAACTTGGAGAAATCATGATGGTGGATGCCTTTTGTATAACTCTGTATAAAAAGATGAAACATCTTATAATACCAGTTTTCAGAAATAAGTCCTCTACATATAAGAGAATTCAAAGGCAAATGTGTAAAATATCTGTTCCCAATCACTGCATATCTATATGTATAAAGGTTGACTGTATATAACTCTTTACTATCGGCCTAATCAGGAATCAGGTTTATTAATGTTGATATCACTTAAATTAATATTCTCCAGTGTTTTACTGTGTGGATTTGCTCTTAATGGAAAATAATTTGTTTGATATTATAATCAGAATAAAAGCAAACAATAAAGTATGTGGGATGCAATAGTATTCATAGATGAATAAGCGATTTCAAGTACCGATAGCTGAACTAGTTGGTTTAATTCATTTCTCTACTGAATGAACTCCATTGACCAGCCTAAACCATCCAAAAAAACAACACCTACCTATAACTATCCCTTCGTGAATTTTACACTAATTGTTTTAATTATTAATGCGAATGCATTTTTATAAGTAGAATCTAGAATCATCCAAAAAAGGTCTAGCTAATTATCCATAGCTGAAATGTCTAACTTCGTGAATTTCAGAATGATTCTGCTGTTTATTAAAAATGACTTTTGTTATCAGAACAGTTTAAAACCACCATACTGTTCAAACGATATTATTGTATTAAGCTAATGGAAGGAGGGTAAAAGCTAAAGGAATAATGTTCTTATAACCTAGTTTCTAGTTTTCAGTTTAATAAACAGCATAGCGCGTGTGTGTTTGATCTGTTTAACACATGGCGTAGATTCTAAGAGCTCCACCACAGTGATGATGACTTAGGATGGCGATTTCCTTCTTTTTACCCAAGTCATTTTCCAGCTGGAACGATGATTCCAGAAAATAGATGACTTCACTAGGGCATGTCGTAACTAACACGTGACTGTTGTTGAATGTCACGTTTTATAATATTTGTAGAGAACAGGAGGAAACAGAGCAAGGCCACACACACGCGTATCAAATAGTACATACGTTCAAGCTTTATATGGTAGTTCTATGTGCACATGTTTTAAGGTTTGAAACAATTTTTCCCATAAAAATTGCTATAAGGTAAGCTTTGAAACTGTATACGTTGTTTTATAGGGCGCAGCAATACGACTTATCTGCGAACTGTGTTCAAACCATCATATATAAAAATGATATAGTTCTTTAGCTGAAATTAATTGACACTTCAAACACATCTGTATAATAAAGTTTAGTTTTTATATAACATTGTGATAAAGGCAATAGCTACACACAAACAGCTTAAAGAAGTAAAAATCCAGAGGGACCATTGGATGTTAATTGCACAGGATGACCGTGTTGTTAAGCAAATTGTTTAACTTGCGCTAATCTTGGTCATGTTACATCTAAATACGCTATCTTCGTCATACAAAACTATTTCTAAGTTGTCTTGAAGATCAAACTGTATTTTTCTCAACCGAGGATAAGGACCAAAGTAAAAATGTTTGAAGTACTTCTTAAGAGAAACATCGTTTGGCTAAATGCCAACGCCAAAGTTACCTCTTCACTGAATCCTTTGGCTTCAACAATTTTCCAATAAAATTTGGATTAGAGATAAATAAAAAAAATATCTAGTTATATGAAGATAAATATCCAATTACAGCACAATTAAAAGTGGAATTCTACAAGTGATATACATACTTGTCCTGAGAGTTAATTGTTTTAAAAAGTATACGTTGTTTGTCACACAAAGTAGGAATAATTCGGGCATAGATTTTTTTATCAAGACAAACTTTGTTAATATTTAAATATAAAATGCTAAAACTTTACTACAAACCTTTGAAAGATATCATTGTTATTTTTCAGTTTTTCTTGTCTCAAGCTCAGAAATTTCTACGTAATATTTGTATTTAGATATTTTCAAGTGAAATCCTATTTAACATGCCTTCAAGAATGCGTAACAACCACATTTACTTTTGTTCGTTATACATAATTTTTATGTACAAATTTTATTCGAAACCAAACAGTTGATAAACTATAAATACATTATATTGAGCAAAAACACAAGTTTTTCGGATTTTGCTTTTAGTTATTGAAAAAAATGGATATTCTATAAAATATTTTCGTTCAGGGAAACTTGACTAGAGAATTATTTTATTTTTGGATTTTAAATCCAAAGCTACTCGAGGGTTATCTGCACCAGCCATTCCTAATTTAGCAGTGTAAGACTAGAGGGAAGGCAGCTAGTCATCACCACCCACTGCCAACTCTTAAGTTACTCTTTTAGCAACGAATAGTGGGATTGACAGTCACATTATAACGTCCCCACGGCTGAAAGGGCGAGCATGTTTAGTTTGAAGGGGATTCGAACCCGCGACCCTCGGATTACGAGTCGAATGCCTTAACCCACCTGCCATGCCGGGCCAATGACTAGAGAAACGTTTTGCTACGGAGTTACTTCCATGTATAATAAATGTGGTAAAATACGATGTTTATTAAAAAATACGTATTATATGTCATTGTAGAACAGATTAAACCTAGTTTAAGAAAAACACCCTATATTAAATCGCATAGACTGGACATTCAAGTGGCAAATGATGCACGAAATTAGTCAATTATTTATTTATTGACTAATTTTGTGCATCATTTGCCACTTGAATCTCCAGTCTATTTTATAAGTAGGTATTATAGGTGTTGAACTAGTATTTGGATAATTAGGCTTTCAAAATAGAAAATTAATGTCCCATCGATACAAAGTATGTGGCTACTGCTTAATACTGGTGACATTAGAGAATACACACTTTCCAGGTTAGCTTATGTGACATAAAACGTTATGTGTCTAAAGGTTTTTTATGACATATTCACAGAATTGGTTTGCCCTTCATTTACAGCAATTCTAAGAGCTTACGAGTAAGAACAAAGTAGAATATTTATAATATGTGAACCTTAGCAATTTCATATGGAAGAGTTTGATCTCCTTATTTTGCTATTGTACAGTAGGGGTTCTTTCAGACTAGTTTCTGTGTATGACAGAATGCTCATTCGTGAACTCAAGTGATAGCTTTTATTAGGAAACAGTTTGTATTTGGAAGTTTATGGCTGCGGGGATCACATGCTGCGTCCATTAAAATTCCATCAAGTAACCAAGAGCTCTGCATTTGCCTTTTCTGTTGCGTGTGGTTGGTTTACAATGGATAAAACAGGCTCTGAGAGCTTGGAGTTTTTAAATCTGCTCCTCCGTCGCAAACACCTGTGGATTAGCATCTGCAAGTAGTGTCAAAGTCGGCAGTACGACCGCCTACCAGTAATTCCGGGTGAACGTCAGCGTTACTGCCTGGACACCTCCCTTGTCTTGGTCTGTAGCTTCAAGTGGAGGGTTGGTCATACGGGCCAGTGTCGTGATGTTTACTTTTCGTCGCCCCGTTTAGAATACTTGCAAAAGAGCCGATTTTTAAAGCCAAAAAACACGGAGTCTGACCAACTGGTGGGGGAACATGTAGCAGTAAATCGCCTTGTTCTCACATGTCCTTTCCCGCCACCCATGTCAAAAAATTGATGATTAAACCAGAACAAAGAAGTCAAAAGGCGAAGGAAATTGAACCACTCCAGTAACTTGCACGTGCTCTTTATAAACAAGGTCAACCAGACTGCCTGGCGCGCCTGTCTCTATGGCGACAGCTGATGGGAAGTCCCAAGACCAAGAGATCGCACATTAATTACATCTCATCTTTCAGAAACTGTAAGATACATTCACATAGGTTAAATTTTTGTTTTTAGTAATATAGTAATGAGGTTCGTGCACATACATTTAAAGCTTCAAATACTTTGCATTAACAACTGTTCTGACTGTACGTGCTTAGAAGCTATATTAGTGGTATTCCTATGTTGTTCTCATATAATCAATGATAATTATTGTTATTTTTCGTTATGTTTTGTTGTATACCAGCCCTAACAATTTAGTGTGATTTCTTTTATTGAACAATACTAAAACGTAAGTATTAAATATCAAAAATTATATGTAGGCCAAAAATACTCCTGTATTCGCTACTTCTTCTACAAACAGTCTTAATGAGCCGTGAATTCTGCAAAACTAGTCTGTTGTAGCGAGAATAACAAATCAAAGAATATATTAGTTTTCTACATAATAATTTTGTCACAAAAAATTCACGTTTTAACGAAGAAAATAAACAGCAAAAAACAAGCGAACTAAAACGGATAAACAGTTAATCTATTGAATAATAATAAATAATTAACTTTAACGGTATGTTACATGTTGTCCAGGTAATAAAAACATTTTATATTATTAAGTCTAAAGAATTAACACAACTTTTTGTAGAATAAAAATACCGTACAGTTATGAAATTCAAATGTCGTGTATTATGGGTGACAGCCTACGAAGCACACGAACCTCCATTTTGACTTACAATGATCGAATAATGAGATTTGGCTGCTACTCTTATAATGCACATACGACCATAAACAGTTCATTACATTATCCGCTAGAACACCACACGGAGAAAGCGAGATTTTATTCTATATTGCGTGATGTTTTGAGAGCTTTGTTTGTTTGTTTGTTTTTGAATATCGCACAAAGCTACTCGAGGGCTATCTGTGCTAGCCGTCCCTAATTTAGCAGTGTAAGACTAGAGGGAAGGCAGCTAGTGATCACCACCCACCGCCAACTCTTGGGCTACTCTTTTACAAACGAATAGTGGGATTGACTGTAACATTATAACGCCCCCACGGCTGAAAGGGCGAGCATGTTTGGCGCGACGGGGATGCGAACCCGCGACCCTCAGATCACGAGTCGCACGCCTTAACACGCTTGGCCATGCCGGGCCGTTTTGAGAACGTTTTAACGGTATGTCTTTTTAGTTTTTGGAATTTCTACACCCATTTCAAAGATTTTCGGAGGTTCTGAGCAAACAGTTTATAATCTGAGACTCAAACAGCTTCAAAGAATGTCCTCTTCCTAAGTTTTTGAACCACCCATTTCTAAGGATCTAAGTTTTGAGTCTCTACTTTTATTTTTTTCATTAAGTTTACGGTTCTGAATACTTTAAAAAACAATGCAAGAATTAGTAACTTAAATTTTAATCAATATTTTAACAGCGATATGTTTTGATGAGTAAAATGTTGTAACAAATAGTATCTATAATTCCTTGTGACATTGTTTCGTACTGTTGAATCAGATCCACATTTACATCGCCAGAATAATTTTAAAGATCGTATACTGCTTAAGCTTTGTGTACAAATAATTTTATATCTTTTTAGTAATATTTGTTTTGTGTAAACTACAAAACCAATACACTGCAACAAAATTACTCCAAGCTGGAAGCACTTCGTCAATTCGTACATGAAAGTATACGAATTGAGAACAATTATAATCAACTTGTAAAATCGTTACTGTGCTCACTGTTTTATATGTTAATATTCGCCCTTAATTTAAGCTATCTAAAAATGATTGTTATGATTCTGGTTTCTAAGCCGAATAATTTCATATGTTATGCATTAAGGCAATTGTCTGATGACTGGCTGTCAGTATTTTGTCAGTAAGCAGCCCAAGTTAAAGAGATACTTTATAACCTCATTAGTTTTATCTGAATTTTCTTGTGAAGAACTTTAGATATTTTTCAGATTAGTTAAAAATCATCAAAACGAGAAGATTCTAAGACTTTAATAACATGGACTATTATATGGTAGCAGCTTTGTTTGAGTGTAAAATTATACAACAAGTTAGTTGCATTCTGTCTACCATGGAGAATCGAAACCCAGATTTCATCATTGTAAGTATGTAAACATACCACATACGGCTAGCGTAGATAACTCTTGTGTAGTTTTGCGCGAAATATAAAAACCAAACCAAACATACTGTGAACATTGCAGCAACTTCCTTTTAAAGTTATAATGTTAAATGTAAACGAAAATCAAAATATTATAGTCTGGTTAGTGCTCATAGAAACATGAGGCTCTTTGTATGAAAATATTTAATTATCAAAATTTTGAAAATCTAAAGTTGTTAAATTTTAAAAGTTCATATAAGTTCGGTTATGTTTTTTTACTTCACTTAAAAGATTTTTTTTGCTAATATATTATTCTACCAGTTATGTTCATCACCTCCATCAATTGACAGCCTTAAATTTTACTTTCGATCAAGGTTTGTATTGGTTGTGTGCTCATCTTGTGTGAATAAATCGGCATATAAAATTAGTAAGTGTATTCAATCTAGAATTCTAAATCCTTAAGCATTGCTCTCTAACGGCTAACATCTGAAAGCTTTAACACACGTATGACTTCGCCTAATTACTTCCTTTTGAACATTATCCGGAGTTGAAAGTCTTATATAGATAGCCCCGATGTTAAGAAGCACAAATATCATGGCCTTTCATATAACTGTAATTATGTATCATAAAACATAATACAGCTGTAGTATTTTACCATATAATAGTAACGTTCTATTACATAAATGTAGCGATTCCCGCATATAACCATATTCATATTTCATATTCCGTAATAATCTCTTATATTACCTCTAATGTTTTACCACGTGATTGTAATTGTCTCTCATAGCCAAAACAGACTCACCGTAATTAGATTTTACAAACCTTTATTTAAAACAAAAAAAGAACTAATTATTTCTAGTTGAAATATCAGTTGGTATTACTATTAACAAAGTCAACGAAGAAGAGCTTTTAAGGTTATTTGTTATTTTACTGAAATGAGTATCACAGAACAGAGCAGGCGGGCGAAGAAATGTAAATATGAGCATAGGTACGAATTAAATGTCACGGTGAAAATTTTATTACACAAATGTGGTGTCTCATAATCTGTGATATATTTATATTCTGAGAATGAGATATTATTAGAGGGCAAATATAAAAACTAAATTTAGTAAAAGGTTGGCTGATATATGATACATAAGCTGCTTGCCATATACGGTCTTAGAGTACACCCAACCACAAACCATCGAAGGTTTCGTTATTGATAATAATGGCTGAAGAAATATAAAGACATAAACGTTTTGTTATACATAACAAACTTCAAAAGTGTAAAATAAACAAGTTCTTAACAGGTCATTTTTTAAGTGAAAACGGAATCACGTTTCATCAAAGGCAGAAATATCAAAATAAACCAAGAATGAAAAAAATCTCAATCAAAATATTTACAGTTTCTTGTACTACATTAATGTTCGAATGACTAGATTGTCATTAAATTTTGAACATTGTTTAATCTACCAATTACAGTTCGACAAAATCCTTGTCTCTGTATTGTGTATGAAAACTTTATTTTACTTCTAGGTTGACGTGAGCTTAGAAAACAATAAAAAACACACTAAAACTATTTGGATATTCTCTATCATTAATCGAAAATATTAAACAATATCTTCCACTAAAAGTTTTATGTATTTGAGTTTTAACGTTTTTAAAATATAGAGACAGTAGTTAATACTTCTTTAATACTCACCCATGTGTACATGTTGGTGGCACTCCTTCAAAAACGGCCCGGCATGGCCAGGTGGACAAGGCGTTCAACTCGTAATCTGAGGGTGGTGAGTTCGAATCCCAGTCGCACCAAACATGCTCGCCCTCCCAGCCGTGGGGGCGTTATAATGTGACGGTCATTCCCACTATTCGTTGGTAAAAGAGTAGCCCAAGAGTTGGCGGTGTGTGGTGATGACTAGATGCCTTCCCTCTAGTCTTACACTGCTAAATTAGGGACGGCTAGCACAGATAATCCTCGAGTAGCTTTGTGCGAAATTCAAAAAACAAACAAACAATCCTTCAAAAACTATATATCCAAATATAATCCCGTACATGTGTATATGAAGAACTTGAAAGACACATAATTTTAAAAACGCCTTCCACGCTGGTGAATGTCTTTTAATTAGCAGAATACTGGTGGGGCCGTATAGACTTTATTGCTTGTTCAAACACACCTTTCTAAACTATGTATGCACTGAATTACTTGGGCTTTAAATAACTTGGTTGCTTACATGGTTCCTGATAACACATGGGCCTCACTTGATAAAATTGTGAAAAAAATACCCTCAGTATATAAAGAACTTGCTATAAAGAACCGTACAGGAAACCCAACAATAAATAACATGAAAGTAATTTCATCCAATGTTTATAACTATTTCTGTACAATGAATGTTGCGACAGTAAAAACAAAATTATATAATATGGTATAGTATTGGACCGCAATTGTATTAGCAGTATATAAAGAAGTTCGTAATTTGAAGGTTAACATTTCTAAATTGGAAGTGTTTAAAAAGCGCTCTAATTTGTAGTTCACACGATGTGTTATTGTATGTTACCCACTGCAGGTATCGAAATCCGATTTCTAGAGTTATAAATTCTTAGACTTGTCATTCAGCTACCGGTAGTGGTGGAGGGAATGTACGCTCGAAGTGTATAAATCAAACACCATTGTTTCTTGGAATTTCTCATAAAACTAGTTGAAGAAAAACAGCTAATTCAGCACTTAAGCGACTCATGATAGACTGAAAAATGAGGTTTGACAGTCACTCTTATAACGCTGATTAAACTCTTGGGCTACTCTTTACCAATGAAAAAAATGACACATTTAACACCCTCGAGGTTTAAAGGGGACAGCATGTTCAGTGACGAAACAGTAGCGTATTAGCGTATTTTTCTTTTACCAATAAAAGAAAAAGAAACTCACTGTCACATTTAACACTTTTGTGGTTTAAAGGGGACAGCATATTCGGTGACGAGACAGCAGAGTACTAGAATGCTTTTAGATGATATATGAATGTATGTATTAATTGTAAACAAAACGTCTAATACGATTGTAAAGCATAATTTTTTTACAAGAAACTATGTGTCTACTTATCTAAAAACGGTCCGGCATGGCCAGGTGGGTTAAGGCGTTCGACTTGTAATCTGAGGGTCGCGGGTTCGCATTCCCGTCGCACCAAACATGCTCGCCCTTTCAGCAGTGGAGACTTTACAATATGACGGTTATTTGTTGGTAAAAGAGTAGCCCAAGAGTTGGCGGTGGGTGGTGATGACTAGCTGTCTTTCCTCTAGTATTACACTGCTAAATCAGGGACGGCTAGCATAGATAGCTCTCAATTAGCTTTGCGAGAAATTCAAAAACAAACAAACAAACTTATTTTAAAATATTTTCACAAGCATGTTTAAAAAGCACCAAAAAAACAAAAATGGCTCAAGAAAAACAAGGTGATCATTTTAAACGGTATATTACGAGTCAATTTTAATTGGGTTTCAGTTGTAAAGTTGATATTTACAATATTATTGGTACTTTACGATGAAAATATGTGTGAGAATTTTCATAAATTGAATATTATACCGAACGAAACATTAGAGTTATATTTTAACATAATAATGTTCTCTGAATACATTTTTAACATTTAAGAAATCTTATTAATTTAATAATGCAAATTCATCTAAATCATAGATAGATAAAACTTCGTCACTAAGTAAGATCATTCTGTATCAAAGAAGGTCCTACATCTGCTAAGTTAGAGACATTTGCAATTTAGCGTGAAAAAAAGGCTTCAGGAGCTGAAAATAGACATGTTTACTTTGTAAATAAACCGTCATGAAGTAATGGGCTGTTTTATATTTTGACAACTCTTAAACACACGGCAAAGGTGCGTTTTTCTTCACGTGATCATGGTTTACATCTTTCACTAGGCCTGAATGTTTTACTTAATACATAGATCTTCAAGATGTTTACAGCTAGAAAGCTGAGTGCCAGGCTTAAAATATGCAGTAGTTCTCTATTTTCAGTGTTGCCTACTAATCAGTATTTGAGAATTATAAATATTTAATTTAAATTTATCTATTTATATGGAAATAAAACGTTAAGAAGCAAATAAAGATTTTCAAATAATTAAACGAGCAATACTTCATAGTTAGATTATACTTCAACCAAAATAACATCAGAACTGACATTGCAGTACAGTTTAGAAACACAATATATTCACAGAATACAGCTAATAAATACATTTTGTTGACACTGTAACCCCAGTCACAATCAATGGAACATGAGAGCCATCAAGTCTTATATAGTCACAGTTAGGGTTTCACTAAATTAATTAGTGTCAAACAATCATATATGACAGAATAAAGTACTCAATAACGAATAAGTCCTTCACTCATTAATAAATCTTAGAAAAGCCCAAACAAGTTGGGAAGTTAACTGTGTGGCTGAAACAACCCTTCTCCGCCTTAACCCTGATATATGATGTTTGTTTCGTGTAACTTCATCACTGGCTAGTACTGCATTTACTTTTCTGAAATCCACATTAGGTCGATAGAAAGTAAACTGGCAGTGCTTTATGGCTATGGTATACATACAACAGTCGGAACTGGCACATTTGTAAATTGGCGGTACTTTATGGCTATGGTATACATGTAGCAGTCGGTATTGGCACATTTGATTTCCACATTCTTGTCCATTTGTCTCTCATATTCTTTCCATAACAGACCTTCGGAGGTTTAACTCAGTCGCCACTCTTCATTATGTTGGTTCAGTTTCCTGTATAGAAACAGTTCTCACTATACTTCTTCCTATTTAAGAATCATTTTAATACCTATATTTATACCTATATAAGAATATTTCTAACTATCCATACTTCCTCCTATACAGAAACAACTGTAACAGGCTATTTTAACTCCTATATAAGAACAGTTTTATCAAGCTATACTCTTTACAATATAGTAACAATCTTAACAGTTTATACTTTTTCTTATATAAGGACACTTCTAGCAGTCCATACTTCCTCCTATATTAGAATAATTGTATTATAGTCTATGCTTCCTTCTATGTAGGAGCGACACTAACACTTTATACCTCTGTCAAGAAACTTCCATCCGCTAATAAGATTTAACATTGTCACACATCACAATAAAAAAGGATCTAGTTTAAGTAAAAACAGGGAATCTGTGTTCTCAAGAGAGATACCATGTACAGAATGTATTCTAAACAGCTACATATTCTTAGAAATATACACGTACGTGAATTATACACATCACTAATGAAATAATCGACTTGTGGATTGCTTCTAGATTCAATTTTTAATGTTTATTTTTCTGTTATTAATCGAGTAACAAAAAACCAAGCCGTAAATCTATGAAATCTTAAAGACACAGATATATACAGATGAAGTATTATATATACATACTGAAAAGCAAGGTACAAATATATTTAGATGAATTATTGCGTATACCTACTGAAGAACAAGACACAAGTGTATCTAGATGAGGTGTTACGTATACATGTTGAAGAGAGAGACACAAAAATGTACATCTCTAGCTACACTCAAGAAATGAGTTAAACTTCGCGCAGTTTTATGAACCATATGGCTTATTTACTAACAGAACTGAGTTCATTCTTAAAACACAAGTAGGCCTACAAAAATAAGTTTTTCAAATACGTAAGAACATCATATCCATCATCAAACATTCTAAGGTTATAGTTCAGTTCCGGTGTTTTTTGTTATTTTCTTCTGTACGTGTCTCCATGGTTTTCTACCTTTCTAATTTTCTTCATCGTAGCCTGTTTTCTTAAACAGTAGGCGTGTGATACATTTTCCTGTAAATTTAAACAAAGCAGTAACTTAACTAATCCGTATAAGTTTCTATGAAAACTATTTTAAAGAATATCATTAAAAAGAAACCGAAATATTTTGCCCAGTTTTAGGACTTTTCTAAAATAACCGGTAAACCAAAAATCACAAAACGATTATTTTCAGTATTAAATGTTTCACTTGATGAGTACAGAATTGTATAACTACACAATATGTGATCTTCAAAACTCATGTCAACTTGTCTGTAGGCAAGTTTTATACTGACTTAATGATTTGTGATGTTTAAGACACTTGTAAAATATAAATAATGCATTACAGAAATATCACGCCTACGTTTTTCATCTTATATTTGTTTCCTAAATAACCATAAAGCTACACAGATCTCTACTCTTTGGATGTCCACTTGTGGTACAGCGGTAAGTCTACGAATTTATGATGTTAAAATAAGGGGTTCGATTCCCCTCGGTGGACTCAGTAGATAACCCCATGTGGCTTTGCTATACGGAAAAACACACATAAGCACATTATTTGGATGTCCAAGTAGAGAAATTGCTTTTTTATGTAAATATTTATTTAGTAATTTTGTAGCTTTATATGCTTGAAATAAAGATGGCTTACATTTAGATAAATGAGCCGTCTGAGAGGTTAGCAAATTTTGACAGTTAAGTTATTTCCTGTAAACGAATGAGATGCAAATTCCAAAATAAAACAACAACAAACTCATGGTTTTCTTATGAAATTGTAAGAAGATGACTGAATTTTACCCTGACTTATTTACATACAAACTGTACTATTTGTCCTTCAGTCTATTTATATTTCATGTGTTCCGCTGCATACATGCTTTTCACACAGACGACTTTATACAATGCTTTTTAAATCGTACAGAGCTTGAGTCTGAATTTCCTGTTTTTGTGAGTGTGTGTGGCGGTCATGGCTATTTTCGGGTCTTACTCTGCAGCCCCATTCCGTTCCGCTCCATTTAAATTTAGTCCCAGGGTAATTCATTAAACCAAAATGGGTAGAGTGTTAAGTGACAAAATCGTTCGTGCCGAACAATTTTCGCGTGCCTGTGTTTATTTCCCGAATCGTCCGTCTAACAGCAGATTCAAGATACGGTTAAACATGCTTTTTACGAGTACGTAACAAATTACAATTGTTAAGTTTAGGGTAAACATATAAGTAATATTATAACTTTATCAAAATTAGTTTTGACAGTTTGTTCTATTTGTTGTAGTTTTTCATTAATTGATACACAAACGATAGTGCTTTATTACTATTTTATTAGAATCTTTCACACCTTTGTTGAAACAACAAATATCATAAAATAATCTGTTTAGAACTGTCTAGATCATTCGTTGGTTTAACAGATTTTTAGTTTTCGTTGTTGGTTTTTCTTGTACATTTTTACATACAAGCTTCTTCCAACAATTTTGTAGTGAATTTGGGTAATTTTTTTTTCATTTCTTTAAATGGGATCTAATGTTCAGCAAGGAGTGAGACTTAAACCTATTATTGATCACTCAATTCAACAAGTGTTTTCAAGCATTATCTTATCTCTATTAGTACGTTTGTACTTAGCATGCACTATATCGTAGTTACACTGATATATTTACATCCTTTTCAATAGGATAGAATTATTTTCAAATATAATGAAATAATTACCCACAAATGTTTGTAACATGAAGTACAATATGTCAAAAATGAACGCAAACTTAAAATTACCTAATACTACGTTTTGAAAATTAAAAACTGGAGACTTGTTAACTGAAAAGAGTTTGTTTTGTATTTCATGGTAACCCTAAAAACTTAAAATAAAACACCTACCAAAGTCATCTTTATAAATAACTAAGGAAATGTTTAACTGAACCCATTAACAGGTAGAAGCTCTAATAGTGTTTGTTAAAAAGTCAGTTTGATGATTTAGAAACATCTTTATGAACCTACTGTAGCATGTCATGAAGAAACTGTGCTAAAACTACAAGAATATTTTAGTTTATGCTAATTTGAGCTAGACTAACATTTCCAGTAGTGTGTTTTAAATGAAACATTAAACACAACATGTGTTAGTTGTGTTAAAACTCTTTTCCGCGACACATCAAAACGTCCATAAAATTTTACATTTCTATGCCTTAACAGAGTACGTTATAATCTGTCTTCATTAGATCCATGTTTGGTTTACAGAGTTATGTTCCGTCTGTTTTAAGAGCTGTCAACCGCTGTTGCTATCGTTTACTATGTAGGTTTATTACTCTCAGTGAGATGTTTTGAGTCTCAAATAAGAAGGGGGCGCCACAGGGTGTGAACCCATAATTATGAGGTATACGCGATGCACACAGTAACCATAAAATGTAAGTTTAAGATACACCTAAGAAAGGTTATGTTCGAAGTTTCTGTTTGTTCTAGACAAACGATCACCGACTTCACTTTCCAGTTACTACCAGTTCTCTTTTCATTGTACTTTTTGTGTAATTATGTTTTTTTATGGAACAATTAAACAAGTTGCAAGAAGTTGCTTCATATCTTCAACCAAGAGGCAAATTTACAGTTAGTAAAATCAACTTCTCAGAGTACATAGTTACAGATAGACAGTGCTCAAACAAACACTTGTTAAAGTATTATTACGAGGAAACTTATTACATCAAATTAGATTTTGTCCTTTTAGTGTTCAGACACGTTTGTAACTCTGTAAACACACTACATCTTTATTTTTAATGTGTGCGTGTTAATAAGTCCGTATATATTACAAGGGTTGAAATACTTTCTAAATCATTTTCTATTACTTTGATGAAATCTACTGTTATTAATACGTCATTGTAAAGTTACCAATAGATAAATGAAAGCATAAAGAAGAGACATGATAAAAATAATAATTGTGAATTTAATATATGAAACAGCAGAGTATGTGTGGCTAGACAAGGATACTCTATTTGTCCACTCTGTTAGCGGTCAGAAACACGCTTTCAAAGGCTCAGCGAGTAACTATAAACGGTTTGAGCGTTTCTTTTACTCGCGTTCAAGTCAACAAATTTGTTTCATTCCACCGAAAATATAATCTAGCTTTACTTATTAGAGTTTTGGGTTACGACTAACATGAATATTCGAATCAGCTCAATCAGACCGCAGGCGGATAGTCTCGGCTCGACGGCTCCAGCGCTGCCGCTCGACACGGCCGGTAAATCAGGACGCGACATCGAGATGACAAACGAGCTAGTTTGATGGAAATGCTATGAAGAGAGCCTCGTCGCCTCGGTCGGGTTTTCGGCAATTTGTCAGAGTATCACGCCTCTTATGGTTAAAAACACGCCTCTACACCCACTATGGAGTTTTGACCCCTAAAACTAGTCTGTAAATCTAGCATATGATACTTAAGGCAATAACGCCCCTGTAAATAATGTTTCTAGATTATTCCGATATAGATTATTACATACAATAAGTATATATTATACATTTACTTCTATATTTACGTATAACACTTTCAACACTTAGAACGAGAAGAAACATTATAAAAAGGACATTTTACACACACGCGTAAAGTAAATGTGTTAAACTCTGTATTAGTAACTTGTTGTCATAATCATTCAGTAAGTGTACAGTATGACTGTGTAAATATTTGACATGTATATCAATAACTAACGGAACTTTTAATAGCATTACTACAATAGCTTCAAACGAAATTTACTCATTTAATCTCTGGCCTTAGTTTATGTATAAGAAACTTCCTTTTGTACGTCTAAAGGAGTGTGGCATAGTTGTTCAGTCAAATTGTTTTATATCTTAATAAGAGCCAATAATGAGCGGAACCTTTGTATGAAAGAATAGATATTCATAAGCAAACTGAGGACAAAAATTAACCAAACTACATGTTTGAACTAAACTCAATGTAAGGTTATGCATTATTTATCACTAAGCTAAACATACATCTTAAAAAATAGCCTTTATGTGGATATATCTTAATAGAAAACATATCACATACTGATAAATTAGGTTGATGACAAAGAGTACTCTTGTAAACATATACAGAAATATAACTCTACTCATGTGTAATAAAGACATATGTAGTTATTATGGTAAGTAACATAAATGTCTCCCAAGTAAAATTACACACTGATGTAACATAGTCACGTAAAGACTGTAGACTCGTAAGCATAATGGTAAATAACTGTTGCATGTTATTTACCAAGTACTTATAGGTGTAGCTGTAATCTATGCTAATCAGATTCATGTATGTTTTCACGTAACAAACAAATGTCATGATTTTAATTATAACTGGTATATCATATTCTAGGTCATGAATTATTTTCAACATATATACTGGTTTTTCACATCGAGATATTTTGACTTTCTTGACATCAGATCATTCTCTGTGCACGTACACTATTTTTAACTTGTATTGATACATCATACCCAAACAAACTGGTTTGATCTTATATCGACAGACCATATTGTCTTGACATATACATATATATACAATTTTTAAAATATATTATTTGACATGCCATGTCAAGCCAAGTTTTCTGTTTGTTTATTTCATAACGACACATTATATTCAGATATTTTTAATGCCATACTAACATATCACCTCCAGACATAACCTTTATTCTTTATTGATATTGAAATATCTTATATCTAGACAAATAATTTTGTTTACCTTATACAAACAAATCATGATCATACACACAGTATGTTTTTAAATATTTTATCCTAAGTTATGCACAAAATAATTTATTTAAAGGTCGAAAATAACAGTCATACAAATATTATACTCAAAACTTGTGAGAAGAAATCGTGTTCAGAGGCATATACTGTCATTCTTACTTACAAATATTCCACTTATACGTATTAACCGTCAACTCACTCACACACAGATGAAAGAATCACTCCCGAAAAAGTTGTATGAAGAAAACATGCAACAAACTTTCCACATCTGAAATATCTCAAGACGGCTGGTATGGGTATTAAAACTATTATTAAAATAAAGTAGAGAACATCGTTTCGACCTTCTTAGGTCATCTTCAGGTTAACAAAGGGAGAGTTTGCAACTGAGCGTTGCCGGGCACACGTCTTAGGGACGAGAGTGTAAACGTGTACGGGATTGTAGGTGGCGTTGCAGTTAGATATTAGGTTATTAATTAGTGTAGTTACAAAGGTGTTCCTTTATATTGGTTTAATTTTGGTTTTACTTGCTGTATAAGTAGGGCTTCTTTGACTTTATGTTTGTTTATATTTGTTTCCTAGTTTGTATTTAATTGTTTTCTACGGTTATGTTGTGTTTATTTCATTTGCAATGTTAAAAAACATATGAAGGTATTTTTTTGTGTTCTTTGAACCTGCTTTTCCATTTTTCTGTTTGTTTCTCCAATATAGAAGTCGTGGCAGTTGTTGCATTGTATTTTATAAATTATGTTGGTGTTGTGTTTGTCAGTGTAGTTTTTACATAATATGGACTTTAGTTTTGTACCTGGTTTTTCAATAAATTTGGTGTTTACTGGAATGTTGTGTTTTTGTTATAAGTTTTTTTCCAATGTTGGTTATTTTTTCGCTGATGTTGGGAATGTATGGCATGCAGCAGAAAAAGGTTTTGTAGTTTGTTGTATCTTGGGATTTATTATTGTTTGTTTGTTGTTGACCGTGTTGTTTATCTTGGTGTGTGTGTGTGTATAAGTTTTTCAACAGTTTTTGGAGGACAATTGTTAATGTTGATAAAGTGTTGTTCTATTTTGTTGTTTTCATCGTTAAATTTATCTGGTGAGCATATTTTTATGTCTGTGTTTATTTGGTTTCTTAATATATCGAGTTTTTGTTTTGTTTCATATGCTGAGTCTCAGGGAATGTGTAGTTCAATGTGGGTGATTTTTCTGTGGATTTCTATTTTGAATAATGTATCATTTTCTGCGACCTTAAGGTTGAGAAATACGATTTGGTTAGTGTTTTTTTCCTGTTCACAGGTGAACTTAATTTTGGGGTGCATGGAGTTGTCGTGGTTTAAAAAAATAAGTGTGTGTTCTGTATATTTAAATTGTATCGTTAACATATCTGTACCGGAAAAGTGTTGAGTGTAAGGCTGTATTAATCACACGATATTCAATCTGTGTCATAAAAATGTTGGTTAGAATTGGTGACACGGGATTGCTCATATTTAGGTCATCTATTTGTAGGCAGTTTTGTTCATTGAAACGATGACATATCACTTCTTCACATTATTTTTATACCAAACCATCTTTATATATTGACATTATATTCGCTTTAGTGAAAAAATGATTGAATCACCCCTTTTCTTAATTTTTTTTTGGTTCCTCTAACTTTTTATGAGATTTTATTTAGCATTGTGGAAGTGTCAGAGCTAGTATGATTGTGACATATATATCCCAGCAGTTGATCAATAGATATTTGTCAAATACGAAAACGTTCTCTAAAGAAAAAAACACTATATTTAAAGATAATTCTACTAATTTTTTTGCGACAAAAAGGGTTCAGAGAGTCTATTATTTGCTTAAATATTTAGTTGTTCACACTCTGGTCTTAATAACCGTTTGACATCATCATGACATAGTGCACGGGAGACTGAGTTTAGTTAGGGTTAGATCAGGATGCCCACTAGGATTAGGATTTATTGGAGTTTTTAAAGCACTTCTTGGTTTTATTTGTTCACTTTGTTACCCATTACATTCCAGCAGTTTTTGAAAGGGTTAAGATTTAGTCTGTTTTTCTGGTCGGTATAAAGTTCATTATTTCCCTTCGAAGACAGTCCTTCACTTGAAGCAGTGAAGTAAGTTTCAGAACACGGGTGTCAGCTGTTATGGAGACTATCTACCTAGCACTTCCCTTTCGCTGCTACACACAGCTAGTCTCTCTATATATCTACACCCAGCGGCTCACATTAGTTTAGTTAAATTTAATTATTCTAGTAACCTGCCCTTGCTCAAAGAAACAACAACCGCTTTTTTTTTGTCGAGTTAACTCGCAACCCTTAGTCATAGTAGTACCAGTAATATCGTATGCATATTGTAGAAGATATATTTCTAAACTGACTCACGGTAAGAATTTATACCCTAAAAACGGCTGATACAATGCCCAAACAGTGTACAAAGTTGTCGGTGTAATAACTGGTATTGGTACACCCATGAAATACACTTACATGTATATCAGTGCCTCAAAACAGATAATGGTTCTGAAGAAATGTGTGAAACATTAGGCGACCCAATAAAGTTTTTCCATCACTGTATAATATCAATGTTGTACATAAGAAAACACCTACACGTTATTTCTGGTATGTTCTGACAAGCAATCTAATACATGGTTCTATAAGTGTGTTGAATACATTTCCGGTTGAAACATGTGTACAGCCACACGCTACATCGAATTCCAAAACTGGATTGTGGTAAAGGAACATTATTGTAAACTAACGGAATACTAGAATATATTAATAATGTGGATATATCATCCACTAACTCCTTATTTATTATCTTACTAATATCATTTAATATATAGGCGTCCTTACTGCTGTGTAACCGACACTTTCTGGTATATGTTCATCTGCAAGTATCTGGATTGATTCTGAATTACTGTCAAAGTTTAAAAAAAAGCAAAACTCAGGTAGTGTGCGTTTTTGTGTTTAAAAACTAGCGATATGAAATATAAGACAACGTATAGCCATTTCTATAACAGCTGTATTATTACTATACAAATTAAAACAGAACTGCGCTTATATAAGTCGATAAAAATATCATAAAGTTTAAGATCTACAACTCATTATTGTCCCGATGTGGAAAAAATATTTAAACATGATTTAACTTCAGTGAATTAGCAACACTAGTGTAATTACTTCTAAAATTATTTACCAATAGGCAGAATATATTTTTCTATGAATATTGAAAAGAAAAATAAATGTTATAATGGATTATATACCAGATATATAATCTATTTATCAACAGATTATGATTAGATACATATTCTGTTTTTAATTTGTACCAACAGATCATGTTTAGATACATACACTATTTGTAACTTATACCATATGTTCCACAAATCATGTTTATACGCTTATTACTTGTTTTATAATTTATAATAACAAGGGTGTACTAATACACTGCTAAGGCTGTACTGTTACAGTTATTCTGCTATTGTTATAAAAATGCAATTTCATTTTGCTAAAGTCTTACAGATGCAGTATTATTCTGTTATGGTTATACAAATACAATATAATTTTGATAAGACGTTTTAATACAAAAATAAAATTGGAGAAAGGCATTTCTTTGATTTTTTTGGAAAATTATTATTAAGTTTACAATGAGGAATGCAAATAATTAAAGAGTGTTCGATTAACATCTATTTGATTGAATAAAAAAATAGTGTAATAGAGGAAATGTATGTATGTTTCAAACCATTTCGCACACAAATGGTTTTTAAAAGAAACATGAACCCTTAGACAACTAAGAAATAATGTTGGTTAGATCAAGAAATTCCGTTTTTATCTGAATGAGATTTTTTTTTTATTTCTCGACGAACAAAATGACGAATAATTCAAAATAGTGGACATTAGTATGAAATAAACTTATTGAAACTAGCCTAAAAAACTCACCATTCAGTAACGTGGTTTTTAACGCTATCTGAGTTTTGTTTTACTGGAGATGTAGAGAATTCCTGTACTGATAGTTTCGAGTTAAACTTTAATCACGTTTTTGTAATTCTATTTTATTCTATTTAAATGGTCCCTGTCTAATACTCTACTTATCAATTACGTTTTGTTAAAAGTCTAGCACAAAGTTTTATTAATTATATTGAAAATGTAGCTAAGTAGCAGTGTGTGGCAGCTGTAACGAATTTTATAATATTGTTTAAGACAAGTCATTTTTATTGTAAAGTTGCTAATATTTTTAGGGAATATCGATGCATCGAATTCATAGGCTAAATAAAGTTTTCTAACATCCAGATGTTAAAATGATATAATTACTTTTAAATTTATAACTTCATAAACAAAAACCAATCTGAAAGAGATAAACGTTTGTTTGTTTGTTTTTACGAACATGGACATATTTTGACGGAGTGTCTTATAATAATTAATTAAAGACAAGGCACGAGGTTATTTTTTCTTAAATTATATTT
The DNA here is from genome assembly GCF_004210375.1 of Tachypleus tridentatus. Taxonomy (NCBI): domain Eukaryota; kingdom Metazoa; phylum Arthropoda; class Merostomata; order Xiphosura; family Limulidae; genus Tachypleus; species Tachypleus tridentatus. Next base: position 55,548,516 of record NC_134825.1, read on the forward strand.
TACTTAATAGCGTCATAAGAGACATAGATAAAATGTGTTGGTCGTAATGGTTTACTTGGTATTTTGGTATTAGTAGGATTAAATATACGTATAACATAGAGTGTATAATGAATGTAGAATATTAATTAATACACTTAATTTTTCATATTATAGCAGTGTTATGCACGCTTACAGAAGTAGATAAATAATACAAACAACTATATAAAAAATAAAGAACTAAATACTCTTGTACCAAAATCTAAAAGTCCTGATCAAGTAGGAGGCATCTTAAAGAAATAATGGCTGGAAACTACTGATACTTTTTGTTTGAAATGTTGAATTGTTTGAACTGAGTAGGAATATATTCAAATGAATGGTTCAGTGAATCCAACTTTTAAGTTCACATCGTAACTGAACTTTCAGTAAGCAGTTGATCCGGAGGTGAATTGCATGATTCAATCTTAAGTTTAGCGAGATTTAAGGTGTGGTAATCCTGGATTGGGATTAATGGCTTATAGATGAGCTTTCTTCGGAAATAACGAGAAGTGCAAAGTCTGAATAATAGTCTTTACTGTGTTGATAGAGATAATGAAAGAAGTAATTAGTATTTTGTAGTGATAAAAAACCCACTAAGACTGTCCAGAGGATTGGTAACAAGCCATCATATTCTTACTACCAAACAAACTCGCTAAAGAACTGACTATCGCATATAAACATGCTCACAGTTTAAAGTGCAGAGAATATTTTATGTTACCTAACTGAGCTGAACCTCATGCTAGGTTCGATCTGAAATAGTTTATTAAGTATAAATGAACTTCATTTTATTGAAATACAGAAAATGACAAGCTAATTAATGTTTAAAAAAATAGGGAAAAGTTTCTGTTTAGATCGTACAGCAAAATAAAAATATCACATTGCTTAATTTAATTAAAATTAATAAAAGTACAAAGGCAGCAACTGAATAGAGGTGGTAGAAAACAGTGAAAGGTATATTGAACAAAAAGAAATACGTTAGCACATCTGAATAATATAGGTAAAACGGTAAGACGATATAATGCACATCTGACTCTTTGATTTCATTGCACTTAGTAATTTCAAAGTTTCCTAGGCAGTAGCTTCGCTTCTTGTAGTGGGGGCCTAGCATGGCCAGGTGGTTAGAGGGTTCGACTCGTAATCTGAGGGTCGCGGGTTCGAATTCCTGTCACACTAAACGTGCTCACCTTTCAACCGTGGGGGCGTTATAATGTGACAGTCAACCCAACTATTCGTTGGTAAAAGAGTAGTCCAAGAGTTGGCGGTGGGTGGTGCTGAATAACTGTCTTCCCTCTAGTCTTACACTGAAACATTAGGGACGTCTAACGTAGATAGCTGTCGTGCAGCTTTGCAAGAAATTAAAAAAATCAAAACCAATCTAACGGTGGCACTAATCACAATTAACCAAGAGAGCGACAGCCCTTTCTTCCCACGTGACTTTTGGAGAAGCAACTTCATAAGTAAGGTTAAATGATGAGGGAACATAGTCGGTCTAAGATGGCAAATGAACACAGAGTCGACATACCTACGGTTACTACTGCACATATTCAATAACGAGGTTCATATTTTAAGCCAAAACTATATAAAACATATACACTTTGAACAGCTTAAGTAACGGAAAATACGGTTTACGATATTAGCATACCATATAAAACCTGTCTTCGTGAGAAATGCAGTTTCCTTATAGGTGATTGCTGGACATTCAAATATGTAAACCATAAACATAATTCCAAATATTTTGACATTATGAAATTGTTTCATTCAAATTTCTCAAAAATACCACGAAAAAATTATAAATCTTGAAAGTAGTAACGACAACAATAGCTGTTGAAACTTTCAAAATATATAGTGCATTAAGAAAACGTATTTTGTTTATAAATTGTATTACCTGTTTTTAGGTCGAGCCAGCTGTTTAGTTATCGATGTGTATATACAAAGAGTGGATGCTTCTATGCATTTACGCATATGCGCAACTATCAAACGATTATATTTTTGTTTATATATATATGTGTATACATCTGACACAATACGTAAGTGTCCACTTAAAGTTCATGTGTGATTGTAATTTACAATACATTGCATATAATTATATTTACACCTATAATAAATACATATGTTGTAAATATACAAGTAAGAATATAAAGAAGCAAATATTATTGTAAAAATGTTTAAGCTGAATTTAAAGTTTTATCAAAATATTAGTAAAATATCGAAGACATTTTAATACTTTAATATTAAAGTAACTATTTTTGTAATAACAATCACTTATATTCGCAATAATAATTTTTTCACTTTCAAGGATTTTTCAACCAGAAATTGTAAAGTGTAATTGTAACAAAGTTAATAAAAAAAAAAACAGGGCTAATATAATAAAGTTTGTTAGCCTAATATATTTGTTACCTTTATAACATCCGCACTGCTGTTAGAAAACTTCAAAGATGGAGGTTTCATAACCATCACGTGCATGGTTGTTATAATTTTTTATTCATCTACAGTCCATGTCGTTTACACATTCACGTGGTCTAAGGCGAAAGTGACTAGCTCTCACTCTATTTCTCCGCCCCTCCTCGTGATGACAACTAAGTACTGCAGCCATGACAAGCTCGGGAGTCGCTTTATGATCGCCAGGTGTTACCGAATGTGAAGTTATCCAGCCGAGCTGGGACTTAAGCCTTGTTCAGCTCTTTAAGCTGGTATTCGCAGCTCTACAATAAAGCTTTTCTCTTTTTGAGTTCTTACTTACATAGCGGCAGAAGCTTTGAAGCATGTTTAGAGGTTTAAAACAGTCGCTAATTATGGAATAAATGCGTATTATTCACGTAAACAAACAGGCGCCATAATTGAAATAAGGGAATATAGTGATATCATGTTACACGAGGTGTTCACTAGTTATCCAACCAGACTTACGTGTGACATTCTGAAAAACCCGAAACTAGCAACACAATTTTTTCAACAGAGTTTTCACATTCCATATGGATCTATTGCCGTACACGATCAAAATGCGAATGTAGTTAGTGGAAAACTAAAGGTATTCAAAATTTACCAGTATTTATATATATATATATGTACCTGATGTACCTGTGTGTGAGAGAGAGAATGTATACGTGTAACTTAGGACTTATAGATGATTTAGATTACTGTACCGTACTGTACTATCACATGTAGCTGTGTGACATTTCGAGATAAGTAACTTACACACACGTGACATATGATTTTTAAAACGTGTTTAATACACATTGAGTTTACCCCTCTAATTTTAAATAAGTTCCATTGCCTAAACTTTGACAAACTCTGAATGCTATAATGTTGACTTTGGCTCACTTTTATGGTTACGTTTTATTGCTGCTATACGAAATGAAATCACAACATGATGTTGCAAAAATAGCCTTACGTCTATCACGTAATACGGTGAATTAGGTACAAAGAAACTACGACAGTAATTACCATTATCTAACTAAGAGAAAAGTTACATTCGAAAACAACTATTACATCTAACAGTGTTTCTCACTATTTTCATTTAGATATTCTACATATCTGAAGCTATTTTTATAAGTATTATATTACATTTGCCGTAAAATATGACTGGAGTTGGGGGGCATTTCTATTAAAAATCAAAGCAGAACTAAAATCCGATGTTTTATAGCATGATATATTATAACTATTTCGGAATTAAAGTTTGGTGTTATTATATTATTGGACAAAAGAGGTTGCTAGTGTGAGGTAAGAGAAATTGATGATTCGCCAGTAATAGGAGACTAGAAAATATCAGTCACTTTATATCAGCAGGAAGTTGATTATCCGAGTTCCTCAAGATACATTACAACATGCTATACTTCAAACCTTGGTCCCCCTGTGCACAAATGTCTGGGTATGTAACAGTAGAAAAGAGATAGTTAGACTGGAATCTCATCTTTAAAGAAAAGTTCAAAATAGTGATCAGCCATACTTACGAAAAGGCTATAAGTTTAAGGTAAAAATGTAACTGAAAGTCCTGAAAGATTTAAACCATAGGTTAAAATGAAGATTCAAAATTGGGATTTTGGAGCTGATTTGACGTTATTCATTTTACTTTCAGTTTAAGTTCATTTATGTACGAGGAACGAGTTTTGTTACACTTATTGTAAAACGTATTAAAAGAAACATTTAACCAGTAACGGCAAAGCAGTTAGAAATATATGATTCTAGAGGTATTTCGCTCCATTGTGTTTGGATCTTGAAGTAAGAAGATGAATATTTATACCGTAGTGTTTTTGTTTGTTTTCCTTGACAACCGATCAAATCCATAAAGACAAGAAGTGTGTGTTTGTATACCAGTATAAGTAAACTAATGTGTATATTTTAAGCAACAAGTCTCTTATTTCAATCTACTTAAATATATATATATATATCATATCGAACGGTAAAAACGACTAAACATCGTGGTGACTTTAAACAAACATATTAGAATAAGTTTTATCTCATTACTTGGCGCTCTAAAAGTTTTGTCTCATTAGTTATATGCTAGAAAAGATGCTTTAAGATTTTGTCTCATTAGTTATACACAAGAAAAGATGCTCTACATTGCCGAGTTAAAGTGGTATAAGTTCGATCATAGACCGACACCTTCCCCTGTTGTAAGCCGTAACATACCAACTGTTTATCCGAAGCTAAGTAACGGTACTACATGCTATTACGCACAGCTGTTTCATGTATTATGCTGCCGTTTTCATTGCACAATTGAATCCTTATTCGTGATATTAATAATGCGGGAAAATTAAAATGACGAAAAAACTCTAACCATTCGTCTATTTGTTTATATGTTTGGGTCTGACATTTGGAAGGAAGAGGAGGCACCCATATGATACTTACAATAAGTTGTGTTCTGAGAAACAAAAGAACTGAACATTCTGATGTGTAAATATATCAGTCACCTCCAAAACCTAGGGTACATGTTATATTTCACATTATAGCCTGCACCCTGGGAATGTTTTTTTAATTGGTGCATTTTTTTTATTTTTGGAGTTATTTTGGTTTATAACAAATAGTCTTTAGTCAAAGGCTTGGATTTGCTGTTTTTAATGTAGTCCTCCATTTTGATATTGTTTTATTTTAGTTAACTGTTTATTGTTAATATTCTATATATATATGTACGTGTGTGTATGTCGATTCTTTTATGAACTGAAAAGAGGTCAAATACGGTTGTCATTATTCTGTTGAAATAAGGAACACAGTAAAGTTACAAAGACAACCTGAATTATGCAGCGATAAATACCAGCGTTATGTATGAAAGTGGTAAATAGAAGACTTCAGTGACAATTTCTTTAAAAGATTGAAGTTTTCATGTTGTTAGGGTTAGGAGGGCGAACAGCAACATTTACAGTTAAAAACAAGTAATAAAACAACGGGGCAAAATAAATATAACAGAAACAAAAAAGGATTAAGTTAAAGTTCATACAAAAACAATGAAAGTTAAATATGTATAGCTAAAAAACCCATAATATATATACATATATATATTTGATTTCTCCAATTTAAGACCATTATCGTACACGAAATTTGCCACAATTATTTTAAAACTTCAGTCGTACAACAAGCCGAATATTAACATTAATTTGTTATTTCAAGTTTGATTATCTCCTGAATCAGGAAATGATTAAGTAAACAGATGGTACTTACATATTAGTTTGTTCTTAAATTTCAATATGACCCTAGGAAAATTATAAATTACAATAGGAAATGCTCTTAAAAATTATAACTGGATAAACCTTTTTGCATGTGAATGGATGATATATATTTATGACAACTAGAGAACTGGATAGATTACAGACAAAGGAAATAAGATGATGTAGTCATGATTGGGTTAAAAACTGGAATATAAATAGTTTTAGTCAGACTTGCTTGCCTCTTCAAAAGAGGGACTAATTGGGCTCTGGTTACACATTTAATCAGTCTCATCAAATTAATATGTATCCAAAAATATTAGGTTCAATGGGAATAGCTCATACATCTCACCGAGGGTATAGAATCAATGGGGATAGCTCATACATCTCATCGAGGGTATAGAATCAATGGGGATAGCTCATACATCTCACCAAGGGTATAGGTTCAATGAGAATAACTCATACATCTCACCGAGGGTATAGGTTCAATGAGAATAACTCATACATCTCATCGAGGGTATAGAATCAATGGGGATAGCTCATACATCTCACCGAGGGTAAAGGTTCAATGAGAATAACTCATACATCTCACCGAGGGTATAGGTTGAATGGGGATAGCTCATACATCTCACCGAGGGTGTAAAACTGGTTATTTTTAAAGTGTAAAACTTTTCATTTGTTACGTTTCCTCGTTAAAATAATATGAAAAATTAGAGACAAAAACAAACTTAGTTAAATGATGACCGAACTGGAAAAATAAATTTAAACTCATGAAAGCTAAGCCTCACTACCCATTTTATTAGAATCAATAAAAAATAATAAAAATAAAATGTGCAGAACAATAACAGAGATTCTGTTTGAAGGTCTAGTAGTTTTGGCTCTATAGGATGTCCTTGAAAGTGCTTATAATTAGCAACAAAAAAGGATTACGTTAAGCTGTAAGGAGCCATCAAGTAGTATCTCTATCCTTTTTAGGTTTGCTTGAATCATAAAACGAGCACAAAAGCCAAGAAGCTCTCTATAGCTTCCCTCCAGGCAGAGAACTACATCACATATTCTATGAAAAGATATCGTGGCGTACGGAAACCAATTAGAGTCAGTACTGCCATGACATTCCAGCATCCTTCAGTTGCTTTATTAAAATGATGTGATAAGTAGGTATACAGACGGACTCCTCTATACTTTACTCCCAATATATATAGCCATTGATAATCGTCACCATTATTATAACGCATAAGAGAAAAAGAAAACACTAGCATTTAAAGAAGTGTTATAGGAAAATTACTAGATAAAATATACCATTCATTTCTATCAAGGAAGCATTAATAAGCTATTAAAAGAATATAATTGAAATACGTTAAAATGTAAAAAAAATAATAAAGTTACCACATCTATCGAAACACAGATATTTTAACAGATAAAATAAATCAAGCGAAATGAAGTCTAAGACGTGGTTCAAAACAATTTAGGCAACGAAGCCTATATTGTATGAAATTTTTAATCAGATGAAATACATCAAACGTGATTATGATATCCCTGACATACGGTTACCCGACAGGACAGCGGTAAGTTTTCAGATTCACAACACTAAAATTAGGGGTTCCTTTCCTCACGGCGGGCATAGCAGATAGCCTGGTGTGGCTTTGATATACGAAAAACACCCACCAGATACATATGAACATTTAATACTGGGGTGATGTTCTTTTGGTAATTTCAACTTGAACAATAGCTTATGCTACACATAGACTATGGCCATGTGGTTAAAAAGCTCGAATTGTAATCTGAGTTATTGTGGGTTCGAATCCAATTCGCAACAAACATGCTCGCCCTTTCAGCCGTGTGGGCGTTATAATGTGAGGGTCAGTCCCACTATTCTTTGGTAAAAGAGTAACCCAAGAGTTGGCGGTGGATGATGACTAGCTGCTTTCCATCTCGTCTTACACTGCTAAATTAGGGATGGCCAGCGCAGATAGCCCTCGTGTAGCTTTGGGCGAAATTCAAAGATAAAACAAACACTTAAACTGAAAAGGATTACGTAAAAGAGACACTAACTAAAAAGAATGCTTTAAATGAAACAGTGATACAGCGTAGGGTCAACGACGTAGTACGTTTCAAACACTAGACCATTCATTTCACAAACCAGTAAATATACCTTTATATATCAGGTGTTGATGGTTGACAAACCAGTATATACATGCGTATATCAGGTGTTGATGGTTGACAAACCAGTATATACATACGTATATCAGGTGTTGATGGTTGACAAACCAGTATATACATACGTATATCAGGTGTTGATGGTTGACAAACCAGTATATACATACGTATATCAGGTGTTGATGGTTGACAAACCAGTATATACATGCGTATATCAGGTGTTGATGGTTGACAAACCAGTATATACATACGTATATCAGGTGTTGATGGTTGACAAACCAGTATATACATACGTATATCAGGTGTTGATGGTTGACAAACCAGTATATACATACGTATATCAGGTGTTGATGGTTGACAAACCAGTATATACATGCGTATATCAGGTGTTGATGGTTGACAAACCAGTATATACATACGTATATCAGGTGTTGATGGTAGAGAAGTTTTATGGTCAGATTTCGAGTTCATAAGCGTTATTTTCATGGCTAACTTATCTATGGCCTTTTTGACATTTACTGTGATGTTTACATCTCCCTCATACAGTTTTTGCTGTAAAGAATGTCTTGCTATTCCATATTTACAGCTTTTGTCATATAATAATTTATTCTCTCTGTGAATCAATTAAGAGCAAAAGGTGTCTTAAGTTTTATTTTCTGGTACTTTTATATACAAAATAGACTGCCCTTCTAGGTAAAAGTCTACAAACTAGGTGAATTGCTAGATAACCGCATACGTGGAAAATGTCATAGTATTTTTTCGTTTTCTACTTTACTTCAGAATGTATGAAAGCTGTCATATTTAACTGCATTTCTGAATTTTTATTGGAACCTGAAATCTGAAAACTGTTGTTGTATCACAGCTTTGTTGTAGTGTTTGGTGTAACATAACAGTTTAAGAAGGATTTTAGTTCAGAATAGGAGATAAATAGATGTGTTTCATTTAGAGTCTTGTAAAATAACGATGTTAAATTTTAACTCCCAGTAAGAATGGCATAGTTATCTAATGTTTTATCTTCATGCGTTGGACGTCTTTATTGCGTTTTTAGTTGTCAGATTTTTAAAAATCAACAACAATAAAAAACGAATCCTATCTTTTAGCACGTACTATTGTCTATTTGTTGCTATGTTTTTATTGTTTTTCTTCTTTTATTTATTATAACTTTTAACTTTTTACACTTTTCAAAAAATTGTTTCCTTCAAAGAAGAAAAGAAACAATTATTATTTTTTACACAGGTTGGTTCGTTGTCTTATCGGTTGTTTAGCGCAGATAGTGTAGTTGCTTTGTGCCATTAAATGCCTAACAACCAACCAAACAATCTAAAACATTGGTGAAATATTACTTTTAAAAGGTCGTGCATTGTAAAAACACCACAAAGATTCTTAAAAAAATTGTAAAAAAAGGGAAGGATTTTGTTTGATAGATTTGTCTTCGAAAACTCAAGAATAATGTAACCATTAAAGCCTAATAATTCCACTTTTCTACTCTACCAAATGTTATGATTTAATCATCCTGGATTCCGTATAAAATAAGATTTTCCAGACCCGTTTCCCATGGCTGCACCAACTTTGTGGTATTAACAGTCCAGGGTTAAGTGCGATTCTTCAAGTCACTGACTTGTCTCATGTAGGCCAACACATAAGAAGGCTTCATAGCAAGTAATGGCTACACTTCTCTGGCTTGTCCAAACTAGAGTAATCTGAGTTGGGTCAGACCGCTAACTCGAGTACATTTAGTAGTTAGCTTACATCTAGAGACACAGCGAATTAATTTAGATAAACATGTATTATACGACAAACTACGAAAGAGAGTAAAGATACATCTTTGGTTTCATATTAGCACTACCACTTATTATACAAAGGTAGACGTTTCTAATATTGGTTTAGGAATTGACATTTTAGAATGGAATCTAAAGCCGAAGTCGTTAACCAGTTTTACCTTTTCAGTATGTGAACTGCAGTTTTGCCGAACAATTTAGGCCAAAGTGCAATGTAAGTTGGATGAAAGATCGTAATGCCTCTGAAGTTGCAAGTGGTTCTGTATGAGACATGAATGAAGTCCACTTCATTGCACACTACAATGATAAAATCAATACATGAAGCGCATTCTTTCTTATCTAAGAATGAGGATATGTCTGCTTGAACAGTTATCGCCGAAATGCTGACATTATTTTGGTGCTGATATTCAATTCTTGACCTCTGACTATTTGATCGCAACTGGAAGCGTCAACAACGTATTGTCAATAGCAAAAGTTTCTCCGTAACTAGAGTTGATGTGATCTTAACGTATTTGAAAGTGTTTTCTAGAGCATGTGAGATAATTCGTTGGAGATATCAACCTTAAATAAGGACACTGACAACAAATAAGTAAATTATTCGTGGAGTTTGTTATCTGAAATACACAGGTGGCAAAAAATGTGATAACCACAATATAAGTTGCTTTAAGTCATTACTTACATAACCAACACCGAAACTGGGTGGGTATAAAAGAATAAAGTAATACAGCTTTCAGAAAGCAAGTAATTATCTCCACTAGTTGTTTTAAAAAGAAGGAAACATTAATGCTCTGTGGGGACTCTAGGTTTGTGAACATGGTATACAACGTGCTGATCCTTCCCTTTGCTTTAGATGGATGAATACTTGGATGTGTTGGAAGGCTTTCATTACATTATAATACTATGTTTGAACAAGATAATTAATAAAATAATTTTTATTCAGTGGTAAAACATGTTTATAGACGTAAAGGGCTTGGCAGGGTATATTATATTATCATACTGAAGTATAGACGGAGGACCTGAAATGACTTGGTGGTTGGAACAATCGACTCAAACTCTGCGGATCGCGAAAGCCGAAACCATCATAAAACATGCTCGTCCTTTCAGCAGTGTAGTGTTATAATATGATTGCAAATTCCTCTATTTGGTGGTAAAGAGTAGCACAAGAGATGAATAGCTGACTTTCCAATTTATCACTTTAAAATTAGGAATGGCCAATCCAGAAAACCATCGAATAGCTTTTCGCGAAATTCAACAAGTAACAATAACCCTTTTGAAGGAATAATAAACACTAGAAATCTATTACTAATGATGAACTTCTGAGAATGTTGGAGATGTGTGCATAAACCTATCATTTCCTTTACCTAATCAGTATTGGTAGAGAAATGCGTGGACATAAGTCATAAAGTTCAGAAATAACTATCACCTTGATACTTCAGGAGTGCAACAGGAAGATCATGGACTACTGTAGATGAAAATATCACCTTGATCTTGAGGTGGGAATTGAAACACACAACTGTTTTATCAACGACACCTGATTTTGGCGAGCTTATTTCCCATAGAATTACTCGAGAATGCAAGTAACTTCTAGTGACATGGAGGTATGTCTTTGGACGTACAATGTCAGAAACCATGTTTAGATTCTCATGCTGGGCTAAGCACAGATAGCTCATTATTGGGTTTTGTGCTTAATCACAAAAAGAAACGTTATGTTCATTTAAATATTTAATTTTTTGTGCGTTTTTTTCCTAATTACTGAAGTACTCTAGTACAGCTATAGGTTCTAGTTAGCAGCCAGGATCTTATTAGATGGGGAACTTGCTGCATGAAACGTCCTCGTTACTGGATACAAGCAATAAAAGTAACACTCAACCAAACTGTGGAAGATGGTGCTCAAACAATAACATCAATCTACTTGTGAAGTAGATGTTTTGTTCAGTAAAGTAGATCATTTACGAATAGCAATTGTGTGTGTTACTTGAACTCACATAACGAAAATGTCTTTGGAAAAAAATGCACAAAATCTTGCAGGAATAAGTGATTAGTACAATAGATTACAACTAATGTACCCCTACCAAATAGTTTGATGAACCAGAAGAGGGAGAGAGTGACATTTCAGGAAAGTTCATTATGATTGCACTTATATTCCAAATCAACATTTACAAGTATTTTATTGAGCTGACTCTAAAATATTTGTACAAATTAGTCATTTTTCCAAAGGTTTGTGAAATAAAAGTACACCAAATTTAGGAAAAATTGTGAACCTTGATGATAATTTACTCAAGATTTAGATGAGTCATTAGAAAACAAATGCATCTACAAACAAACGTACACACACAATAAAGTTTGGAAAACCACGACTGCTGAAATAAAAGAGCTTAGATTTACATTTTAAATCTTGCTATTTGATTAGAAGAAAGCATGAATTTGTAATAGATGTTCTTAACCATTTGTGTTCCACCTAGTCTTTTAAACGCCAATTATGAATGTCTAATTCATATTTCGCTTTTTGATTTTACCGAATAACTGAAAGAAATGAACAGATTACATCCTTAATACTTTTACTATATTTTACCATGCGTGTAGATGCAACTATTTTATGGTTTACGATTCGAAATATGATCTGGAACAGCCACTTATGCTGTTAATTTGGAATTTAATGACTGAGCAGGTGGAAGACACAGACCATTCAATCGCTCCAGTGAAAAGGAGAACAATGGAAATGGTATTGATTGTCATGTCTACTGTAGTTTTCAGTGAACAATGACATCATTCACTATAAGTGTATATCACTTGGAATAAGATGTTGTAATTGTTGTCTGTGCTGATTCCTGTGTGCCTTATAAATTGTACAGATACCAGTTTGTTTATAGTTAGTTGTGTGTATAAACTTAAAGTAAAAGTATAAGAACTAGTGCATTTATCAGTTTTTTTCAGAACTGATGCATTTCCGAACTGATTAAGCGAATATTCTAGCATGATATTATTACTGAGCAAGTGTAAAATGTTAAAAACAAATGTTTAGTAATTGGCTAAATTAATACATTTCATGATTTATTTGTAAAATTGTACATAATTTTATTTACTTATTCGAAGTTTCATAACATTTTTAATTTGTTTCAGAAGGCGATTTATTGTTGTGAACAAACTTGTTGCAAAACATTCAAAATTGTAAGCACTGGTTGTAAAGTAGTAGACTTCTGTAATTGATAAATTGAATTATTAAATATTCATTATCTTTATCCTTTGGGACTAGTTATCATTACCGTGAACTGTGTCTTAAGTGTATTTTTTGTATGTGATTCCTATGAATCTAATTTTGAGTTTACTGTGTTTGGTTTAATGTAATACGATTTCATTTTTAACTATCTTATTACGGTCTCTTCACTGGACTATGATTTTGGTAGTCTTTCGAATTCTGACTAGCACTAATTTCCCACATTTAAAACAATTAAATGTATGTTGGATTATAATACTCAAGTTTATTTCAATACAATGCTATTTTATGTTTATATTATTTATTTATGCTCACTACGTCATATTTTATTTCTCAGTATTGAGTAATGTTTGTATATAGCATGACAGCATTTCATCTTTTCTTTACTACCGCAATCGCTCCCCAGTGGTATTTGCGGACTCACAATGTTAGAAACCGAGTTTCCATACTCGGGGTGGGCAGATCACAGATAGCCTATTGTGTAGCTTTGTGCTTATTTCGAAACAATCGATCAATACTATCACAATTATCCTATATTCTACATGCAATATAATCTGAATTATTTTAATTTAGTGTGCTTTATTAAATGTGTTTGGAGTTTACCACGTATCGTGTTCCATGTCTTTCTTTTTTTAATTTTGTTCAGTTCATACACCTCTGTACTTCTGGGTTTATTTCTTCTGTATTGTATTTATTTTGAGTATAATCTGTTTTTCATGTTGTTGGGGTTCATTGCTGCAACATAATCCTGTCAATGTTCTTATTCTATCTTTCATTTCATTCTATTATTAATTTTATACAAAATTCTGGTTACAGTTTAATCCTAGTTTTAATTGTTTATCACTTTATTCTCACCATTCCGAGTCTGCTACTCTAATTCGTCTTTTTATATTGAAGTGAATTTTATTTGATATTTAATTGTAATTGTTGTTGTTTTGAATTAAGCACAAAGTGACACAATGGGCTATTTGTGCTCTGCCCACCACGGGTATCGAAACCCGGTTTACAGCGTTTTAACTCCGCAGACATACCGCTGAGCCACTGGGGGGTAATTGCAAATGTATTTTATTTATATGATTATTCTGAGTTTATTTACTTCATACGTTGCTTGGTTTATTTTTTGTTTATTTTATATCTAAGTATCATGCAATCTTGTGTGTCATTGGAAGAAATTATTAAAAAAACGAAGACTAAATTGGTTAGGAAAATAAATGTGTCCATTTAAATTTACTGTTTGAAGTTTGTGAATAGGAAGTCCCCACAAAAATGAAGGATTAGACGTGGTGGAAGAAAACTGCTTGGTTGTGCGTTCTCATAATTAGAATATTAATTATATATCTTTGTGCATATATCTAGTCAGTAATTACTTACCAACATATTCAGTGTAGATGTACTACACTTAATACCATTCTCATAAACCTAAGGTAGTTAATGCTTCAACCGTCTTCTCCTGTCAAGGCTAGTTACATATTAAAGTAATTGGTCATCCAGTAGACTTTGTATTCTTTTCTACTCTGAGATGTGGACTTCTCCAAAGATTGTATACATAGTTATCTATACATAGCGTATAGATTGCTATGAGGTAGGTGTTAATCTCTTTTAAAAGTTAATGACAATGATCACTGATACAGGTAATTTAGAATTGTTGGATACTGCACTAGCAAATTGGCCTGATAAAAGCAAAGCTCTTCCTGTCTCAGTTAAATGCAGCCCGTTTTTACCCAATCCAACAGCCACGGTAATTAATCATGACAAAAGAAAACAGTTAGTATTGTATTACTATTAATATTGTATTAATCCCTTTGAATTACAGTTATATGTTTCACATACCTAAAGAACTGTATTTGGTTTTGTTGAGTTGTATACAATTTCTTACAGTGTCTCGTTTAATTACGACATAATCATACGAAGAATCTTACGTAAGTTTATTTGTTTGGTTGTTTAGAATTAAGCACAAAGCTGTAGCACCATAATCAGGAGTTTTCATAAAAAATATTTTACAATGCAATTTACTTTGTTGCTGCTTATACATGATACCAAATAGATATAAAATATCGCTAGAATTATTTTCCATCGCAAATTCATCAACTTTACTATTTATTATTATTTATTGATGGCTTGGTTGAGTAATCGCATGTCAGTGCTTAGGTGATTTTTATGGTTTATTTATTTCCTGAAAAGTTTCAGTATTTTCAGTTTTTATATTTCATATTTCAATTTCTTTTTTTTACTGAACTGAAAACACATTGTGACGTGGAGTTGAAAAAAATAGTCGCTTTGTCCAAGTTGACAAAGGTAATTTATTTTAGAAATTCATTTATAATTGACAAATACTCAAAGAAAGTGGAACGTATTACCTTTTTAAGACAAAATGACGATACACCGAGTTATAAACGGGAATTACTCTACAGAGCCACACCTAATCTGGAGCAACACCACAGCTCAGGCTTTTAACAAACCTTAACAACAAGAATATCTACACTGGGCCATCAACACAAATCTATAAATATTTCGTTATTGTAACTTTGTATGTATTTTTGGGTGCAGTTCCAAGGAATATTTTCTCAGTTTCTTACCAAAATGTTTTCTAGCTGATTCAATATATCTGGTGGATGAAATCGACGTAAAGTCTGTCTCTAACAGTAGACTCAGAGGCGCTTTATAGAATTTAGGTACACCATTCCTAATGATATACCAATACGCAGGTGTCTCGGAGAAACACCTGAACTTACCGTGTTTGGATATCGAACGGTACATATTCTGCTATGAATTAAGTCATGGCTAAACCAGATGTGTAAACAGCCGTCTCTCTCCACAGATGTGCAGTGGCTACAGGACATGTACCCTCCTCTAATCTTGTTAGATTACTAGAGCAAACATGTTTTAACAGTTTATATTTAAATAAATATTCTGGCCAAATCCTTTCTTTTAAAGACAGTTAGTGACTGCAAGACACAGATTTCTCATCTTTTCAAAGCATAGTTTTACAGGTGATCTGGTCAGGTAAAAAGATTAGGTCTACCAATTTGAAGTTGTATGATATCGTAAGATGACATTATTACAGTTAAGCTTGCTTCATTGCACATCTGATCTCTATTTAGATACATCTTATTAAACATTAGTCTCATACCTATTAGTTTATATAAATGTTTAGCTACCTAACTGTAGATGTAGTTCTATAACGTGTTAATTTCAAGCTGTCCACCTACTTCACTAGATGTTTCTAAAACATGGTTTATTGCAGTGTTACTCTGGAATATCTTTATTTTAAGTTGGTTCCGAGATACCTTCTATATAACTAATAAATACCTCAGAAACGTAAGCCTAAATATATGATTCTTCAAAACATAAAAAACTGAATACTGTGTTACGAAATACTGAGAGAAAGTTATCATAAAAAATGATAAATGAACGCATAATTATATAATATTCAAATCAAAATTAATATAAAACATAAATATAATTAATAATTTTGTGCCTCTTTGGAGTTATTAAGCATAAAGAAAATAACACTTAAATATGCAAAATATTTAACATGACACAATCATATGCAAATAGTATAGACTACAGAATATATTTAAAACTTGTATTTTTTGATAAAAACAATAAATTAGTAGCTAAACAAAATAAATCAGTTATGATATCAGGTTTTAATTTTTCACGTTTGTTAATACCTGTTCAACACACGTAGATATAGCACAAATTAATGATAGATCACCAGTAGCTCAGCGGTAAGTCTGCGGACTTACAACGCTAAAAAGCGGGTTTCGATACCCGTGGTGGTCATAGCACAGATAGTCCAACGTGTAGTTTTGTGCTTTGTTCAAAACAACAATAACAATTAATGGTAATCTAACTATTTTTTCATTTTTCTTAATTGGATTTTCTTATTCATAACACAGCTAAAATAGTGTTATGATATTGGTAATAATTATGATATCTGTCAGGTTAAAAGGCTCAGGAAGAAACGTCTTATCATGTGTACAAGTTTAATGTTGTCCAAACAAATATAAAATAGGTGAAATGAACAGTTCCACTGAATATTCAAGTATTTTTGACCAATAAAAGACTGAATTCTATATACTGTTCTAGATATGAAGGGTTACTTGTTTGTTTGTAATTATATACAAAGCTACATTATGGGTTGTCTGTTCTCTGCCCACCACGAGTATCGAAATCCGGTTTGTAGCGCTGTAAGTCAGAAGATATACCACTGTGCCACGGGGCGCTAAGGAGGGCTACATTTTCTTCATTTTGACGAGAAAAAAAATATTGATGACACCGTTAGTCCATACGTTTAAACAGAAGATATATGGGGCATCTTAAACAGATGGCGTTTCACATTTATCGTTCTATCCACACATGTTCTGCACATGTTTCTCAGATGAACTAAGATAGCAAATAATAAGAACCCCAACCTGCTTGGCCTCCACTCAATTTACAGTTTATGAGAACTCGAACCGTTAGTCCTAGGATAGTGTTTGACTTTACAACGACATCACCTGAAACTGGAGTTGCTGGAATCGTCTTATAGAGTAAAAACACCTAAAGAAAGAGCGAGAGAAAAAAAAAACATGTTTCAACATCTCTGAAACTAAAAGTGTTCTCATACTTTATAATTATTTTCTCTTTTTATCAATTCTTATTATTTTTTCTATATTGAGGATATTTTTATAAATTTTCTCCATCCTCAGATTTTGTTAATACCCTCTTGTTTTTTCACATTTCCTTTCATTAATTTTCAGTCTAAAGGGTTTCAGATTATTTAAAACTTCTTTCTGCTTTCCATCATTTTAACAGGAGTTCTCTTTACCAATCTCTCACCACAAAACAAATTGCCCACGCGTCAAAACGCACGCGTACTAACTAGCCCACGCACATGCCAAATCTCGAGGTAAGCTCAGGTCAAGTCTTACCATGAATGATATACGTTTTTTAACAAAAGTAGAGAAAGCAGTTAGGTGAAATTCAACACCGTTTCCTGACCGAAGTGCACTAGAGTCTTAACAGAGAGAAAGACGAAATTAGAAAAGTCGTTTATTTCGTATACAAGAGGAATATAAGAACAGAACATGTAAGTTTGGTTTACAACTCCCTCTATTCGACATTCTAGATATTTGATGATGATTACAAAATTTTAGTGATGGTAACTTTATATATCTTTCATGATGATTTATTAATATAGAAACTAAAAAAACGTATTCGAATATTATTATAGATATACTTACGTAATTTATATAATTCACCTTTTGACCTATAATAGCCTTTAAGTTCACTATAAACTAAATTTTGATGAATAGTCAGTTATTTCTCGGAACAAAGGTACTTTGTAGTGAGATTGAATATAGTTAAACGTTTAATAAGACTTACAGGTCTTTTTGTAATAAACATGGGAGCTACCAAAAACGTTGTGACGTCTTAATTAATGTGAAATAAACAACAGCTTTCATTATTTCTAAGGTAGAAGTAACTACACAACCAAAAACTCGCACTTGAAGGAGAATGTTGTAGACTAAGATTATGGAAGATATGTTTATACAAATATTTAATGAATAAAGATTGAAGCCTATTCAGTGTCGTTTTTTGGTAATATTAAAGAATTAGTTCGGACAGTAACGTTTCTTTACAGGACAGGGCTAATTGCTATTCGTACTATTAATACGGTGCGAACCTTTGTCAACAAAGTTATATTTATACAAAATTCTTACATAGAATATGTTGGTAGTGTATTTGTGTGAAAGAAAGAGGGAAAAATTTATCAAAGCAAATACGAAAAATAGCATTTTTTATCGTTATTAGGACCGTAATTCATAGTACAACAAGTGAGTATAAGCCTTGTTTAACTCAACCAGTCGTGAATTATCATGAATTTTCAGTATTTGGAAAACTGTACGTAACCAACGAATATTAAATTCGAGTACAACACAACCCTTGTAAATAAACAAGTTAATGCTTATGCCAAACTTTATAAAAATTTCTTTTTAAGTTTTTGTTGTTGTTATTAAACGGGTTGTCTGTGCTGTGTGAACTGCGAATATCGATACCAAATTTTTAGCGTTATAAGCGCCCAGACTTGCCGCTGATCCAGTGGGGTGGAAGTAATTTTTAGGTTTCTTCTGCAATTTAACACTGAATTTTAGAACGTGTGAAATTAAATATATTAATAGAGTAAACGACTATTCATACTTCACACAAAAATGTATTTTAATACTAAATGTAAACACCGGCCAATATTAACCACTCAAACTTCTACACCTGTTTAATACGACTATCTAGCTTTCTATATAGAATTAACATTCGATAGCTTTCTTCATTCTGTATGGAGTTTGTTTATAATACGATACATATCTGCGCACATGGGTTAAGAATTGATTTGAGAGTGCATGTTTCGAGATATATTATGCAAGTTTCAGCTCTCGCCTGTCAAATTAAATTACACCATGTAACAAAATTTTACTTTTTCTTGTTTCTTGGCAGAAAGTGTTATTTCCCAATTGCTTATGCCTAAAGTAAATGGAAAAGACCTATTTTTCTCTTCAAACTTTGCTTTTTGTGTCGTGGGTAATGAAATTTTGAAATTTACCCACTTTCCAGAACATTCCAGGTAGATTCAGTGCTGAGTAGTTGATAGAGAATTTTCAAGAACTTTCTAGAATGTTGTAAAGCTTACAAGAATATTCAAGAATGTTGTAAAACCTACCAGAATTTTCAAGAACCTTTTAGAATTTTCTAGACCCTTCCATAGTAATATATATATATATACAGGGGCTCACCACTCACCACTTCAGTTTAGTTCTAGCTGCCTAGGTGTACATATAAACCTATCTGATTTTACCAGAGATGGCACCAAGAAGCTGCAAGCATTCTCCAGACGCATTCTGCTATGTATGTGGCCAATTTATCAAGACAAGAGCGAAAACGTACACTGTGATAGCATCTGCTGAAAATGTGTAAAGCCTACAAGGCACATTTCACATGCCTGTCGGTGATCAAGACAAGCTTTGGGCACTTCGTTTTACCTGCGAGCACTGCAACAAAACTCTCGAACGTAAGACGGATAATTTTTACTTGCTTGAGTAGTAAGATTTGTATATTTTAAAATTTTAATGTCTTTTAATTTATTTTTTAAAAATTTTCAATAGTATAAAAAAATATCATAAAATATTTTGCATGAACCTCTTACATATTAAGCTTTACCAAGTTTCCCTGTTATATTTGCCTTTGGGACAGCAGGGACACCGCAGCGCACTACAACAGGAAGCACTGGTTACAACGGACCGAGTTCTCTGTTGGGAGGAACAATGTCAAGTGTGAGCCACTAGTGAACCTCCAGAAGGTCTTGTTTCCACCATTGCACATAAAATTGGGTCTTATGAAACAATTTGTCACAGCTCTTGATAAGGAGTATGCACCCTTCAAGTACCTTCGAGACTTCTTCCGTTAGCTGTCTGAGACAAAGGTCAAAACTGGTGTTTTCGTTGGACCACAAAAAAAGAAGATCCTGGAGTGCACAGAATTCCCCAAGAAGCTCAGTAGGAAGGAAAAATGCTTGGGGCTGCTTTATCGCAGTGGTTCGGGGCTTCTTGGGCAAACACAAGGCCGAAAATTATGTGGAACTGGTTGAAGCTCTGGTGAAGAACTACAACAAAATGGGCTGCAGGATGTCCCTGAAAGTCCATATCCTTGACGCTCATCTTGATAAATTCAAGGAGAACATGGGAGCATACTCAGAGGAGCAAGGCAAGCACTTCCACCAAGATATATTGGACATTGAACGCCGCTACCAAGAAGCGTATAACAAAAACATGATGGGAGACTGTATTTGGGAGCTGATATGTGAAGTTATTTACATTATAGTAGCAAGTCTTGAAACACTACTCACTTCTAAACATTTTTGTATAACTTTAGTATAAATACACGTAAATTTTGATTCATATGTTGTTTTATTCAGACCTTATGTAAATGAAATTGTGCAAATTTGCCCATTTTTGCGTTGACTATAGGTTAATCTCTAAATTTCATTATCCAGGTCCCAAAAGCAAAGTTTGAAGGGAATAATGGCCATTTTATGTACTTTTACAACATAAGCAATTAAAAAATAACACATACTATCCAGGAACAAAATTTGCGTTACATATTGTTGTTTATAGCGAAAACGTAAAATTCAAAACTGAAAATTGGTATGTCTCCCCGCATGGGCCTAATGAACCTCCATACCAATTTTAGTGAAAATCCATCTATATCTTGCAAAGTTTGTTTGTTTTGAATTTCGAGGGTTATCTGCGGTAACTCTTCCTAATTTAGCAGTGTATGATTAAAGAGAAGGCAGCTAGTTATCACAACTCACCACCAACTCGTGGGGTATTCTTTTACCAACGAATAGTGGGAGGGACCTTTACATAATAATGCCACCACGGCTAAAAGGGCAAGCATGCTCGGTGTGACATGGGTTCGAATCAGCGCCCTAACCACCTGGACATGGCGGGCTGTACCTTGTACCTGCGAAGTAGTTACATGGATATACAGTAGACAGTACAATCATATTTCTATAGATACGGATATTATGGAGAAAACAACAACAACAAAAAAACATTCTAAATGCCTTTTCAGTCAGGTAACATTAAAATTTTTATAAGATTTGATTGTGGTAGGATGAAAAATTTTAAATCGTTAGGTTCAAAGTGAACTGCGGTTGTATATTAAATCAAACGTTACTGAATATTATTACAAAGTTCTGGTCGGTTCTTTATTCCTGTTTCCATTGAGACAAAAATTTAAAAACATTCACCAGTTTATCTAGACTCTAGAGGTCTCACTGGAAGACGGATAACGTCTACATATTGCTTTAGCTCTCACGTGACTTCTCACATTTTCAAATCCGAGTGTCTCTTGTTAATTCTCCCAAGGTCAAGATAAATTGATTACTGTGTTAAAAGCGACAACGTAAGCTTTGAAATAAGTAACCATAAGACATCTGAGTGAAGACGAACCTGGTAATGTTTTTTTTTTCTTTCAAGTTTGAAACCCAGGTCCATCAATCTTTGTTATGAAAATAAACTAGAGCGCCTGAGAGCAAACTTCAGATTATAAGGAACAATCATAAAAGCTCAGCAACATCCACGTTATATTGGGGTGACTCCCGAGGTCATTCAGTCAATGTTGTCAAAATATACAGGCTGTTTTAATAAGATATAATTTCAACTTAAAATAAGATGGGTTTTGTTATCTGTAACTAACTGTGACTTACTTTACAGTTGTGATTACTTTGGAAAACATTAGAGGATGCATCGCCAGACTCATCTGTGATCAGTCCTGAAATATGTCAGTAAAATATTGTTCTACGAAAGTTCTAGTTACTTTGCTTAATAGCAAAGCCACAGTGAGCTATCTTCTGTGTCCATCAAGGGTAATCGAATCCCGAATTAATGCATTGTAAATCCGTAGACTTATTGCTGTCTAGCCGGAGAAGCCCGTGAAGAAGGTCGTGGGTTCAAATCCCTGTCATGTCAAACATGTTTGCCCTTCAGCCGTGGAGGCGTTATAATGTTACGGTCAATCCCACTATTCGCTGCTAAAAGAGTAGCCCAAGAGTTAGCAGTATCTGGCGATGACAAGCTGCCTCCCTCTAGTTTTACACTGCTAAATTAGGGACGGCTAAGGCAGATTGCCCTCGTGTAGTTTTGCGCGAAATTCAAAACAAAGAAACCGGCGAACAACAGTCACGTGCACGATACCGCGATTCTTTATATTATAAATATTTTAAGAAAATATTTATCTGCTTATTTTACATTAATTATCATTCACAAGTTTTTGCATATTTTATTTATAAAAACCCGTATAATTGAGCGTTTTATAAAAAGAAAAAGAACTCGTTAAAAATAAATACAACACAACATTCTGTTGTTTTTAAAAGAAGATACAAAGTTTACAATGGTCAACACTTATATAAGTATGAAATATTTAATAGAGATAAGATTTTAGTTTATTAAATTTCACTAAGAAGTTGTAAACTGAAGAAGTTTATATCTGAGACAATATAATGCATTTGACATATCGTACAAATTTCTAAAATATAATAATATTAAATTCAACGCTTTAAAACTTTTCCATTGAAGTTAAGTGGCGTTGAAGTGATTACAATAATATAAAGCCTGAATTAATAGGCTCTTATTATTCGACGACAACCTGCCTATAAAGATAGTAAACAAGTGAACTGGTGCCACGTGTTTCCCAGACTGAAAGCAATATGTTGGTTTTCACTCAATTTTAACAATGTCTCATTGTTTAATTTGTAAATACATTGCACAAATGCATGTGGCGGTGACAGCAGATGTCATTAGCCTATAGACATAATTAACACTTAAAACAGCTATTTTTAAGTGCTTTATATTGTTAGCGAACTGCGTTCCCCTTTATGGTGATGACAGACACAAGTCTGTTAAGTGTAACACACCACACGAATCTACTCTGTTGGATTAAATTGGAATTCCTCGATTAAATGTAACGTATGAAATTAATGTTTGAATATGATTACCCATAAATTTGTCATGTAAACAATATAAGATGTGAATTTAGCACTTTTATTTTTCCTCTAAAAAGTGGTTTGATAACCATTTTGTTATTCGGTATTATCATATTGTAGGATCTACAGACCTTAAGAGCAAATATATGAGACCGTAAAACAAGCTCCATGTGACTTGTAGTGTGTATAACAAGTATACTTGATATACACATTTTATGTAAAACTTGTGATATATACACATATAATGGGTTTTATGTGATGAATTAACTAACGTAAAAGTAGTTTGTCAAGCAAAACTACCACGTATAACATATTTCATGTACAACCAGTGATATACATACACATGTAATTATTTTTGGGTAATCGATTGAGTTATGTAAACATGGATTCTCAATGTGAGGTGGAAAGTTACATCATTTTAAATCTCGCTCTCACTTTTAGAGTATACCCCACGACATAGAAATAAATAACAATTATTATTTTCATAAAACATTTAAATATAATTTACTTTT
Organism: Tachypleus tridentatus; assembly: GCF_004210375.1. Taxonomy (NCBI): domain Eukaryota; kingdom Metazoa; phylum Arthropoda; class Merostomata; order Xiphosura; family Limulidae; genus Tachypleus; species Tachypleus tridentatus. Next base: position 55,572,350 of record NC_134825.1, read on the forward strand.
AGTCTATATTTTAGGAAAAATGTTGATATCGTGTTCTTTGTTTTTATTTATTTATTTTTGTTTCGCTACATCTTATAATAAGTTAAAGGCTCATTTCTGTTTCTTGTCAACGTTTGCTTGTTTAGAATTAAGCACAAAGCTACTCATTGGGCTATCTGTGCTCTGTCCACCACGGGTATAGAAACCACGTTTTTAGCGGTGTGAGTCCGCAGTTCTTGTTAATGTTTAAATGTTTTTACTAAGTCTTGATGCATTTTGATCGCTGTATTTATCTTTATAATACTGTAATTCATTACTTAATTTGATGATTACTATACCTAAAACACGTTTTAATTGTTTATTTCAGTATTTTCGTTTATTTTATTTGCTCACGTGACACTCGAAGAACAGGATATGGTTTTCTCTGTAAACGTACTGAAGTTGGGTACCCGGAGGGTCAGCGTAAAACTTGATGTATTTGAGGCTTAGCCATTACCGTTGGTAAAGCACAAGTTGTCCATTTTGTAGGTTTGCGGCTTAACAATGTAAAAGAAAAAAAGAAAAAGATCCACAGAATAATGCTTTAACGCCACCTAGTAGTGATAAATGATAGTAATTTGGCAAACAACGACATATAATTATATTTAAGTGGTTTTATTTTGGAAAACATAATATGTTTCAACATAATTCTACCCATAATAAAACTACTCCATTAATGTTATAACTTGTTGTTTGTCAGTTTACAATTAAAAAAGCATAATCTGCTTCCATACACAAGTAGCGATAAATAATATTACTTTCAGCAATAAATCACTTTGAGGCCACTATGATTAGCTTTACATTTAAATAATTATTTTTTACTTGCGTAATAGCATTTATATACGTAATAAGTTGACTTAACTGAGTTCCTTTTTAGTATCTGTTCTCAAACTTCTCTTAACTAACAGTTTACTCAGATGTACAAAATGTTTTAAACTCACATAAGAAAAAATGAATGAAACTATAATCACATATGTTTGTCTAATGTGTGGAAAGAAATATGTCTATTTCTGGAATATCTAATTTCATGATTTTAATATTTTAAGCTGATAAACTACGGATGGTGAAAACAACTCAGTGTCTGTCTGCGATCCTCGTCAAATGAACAATTTCTTTTAACCTAATGAAAACAACGCCCTCTCTTAGCAATAGGAGAAATTTAAACATTAAATAAATTAGCACTCACATTCCTCGTTATATAGTCATGCTCGTCATTTTTTGCGTAATACGTTAAGAACCTACAGTGTTACAATATATTAGACCTAAATGTGCTGAAAGTGGCACAACTATGTAGAATTTTAGAACATTAATTTTAATAATTATTTCAATTATATTGTCAGAAATACTATATTTTTGTTTTACCAGAAGTATACGCTTACATGTAAACATTTATAAGTACTGTTACTACAAGAGAGACTATTATGACCTCAAAGAAAAATATTTCTGGAGATTATTATTTAACAAACACAATGTTAGTTGAATTATATTTTACAAACGTGTTAACTATAGGAAGGAAGAAATGATTTATTGCTTCCATTTCTCATTAAATAATAATTATAAAATGCACTGAAAAAATTATTGTATAACAAACGAAATTGTTTGAAAGAACTCGAAAATATCTATATTTGTTATGCAATAAATAGGTCTTGACATGATTGAAAATATAATTCATTTTCACTATCACTAAATGTCTATATTACTAGAATCAGTACAAAGATGTTTTATCCAAAACCACCACAATAAAAAAACAACAAATTCATACAAATACTAACTGCATATACATACAAGTAATTACGTGTAAATACAAATAAATAATGTAAATATAAGTAATTACATTTAGATACAAGTAAATGTATCTAATACATTTTAATAATTACATTTGAATACAAGTACCAAAATACTAAAAATACTTATACATAGTACATAAAGGTTAAATATTTTCAAATATTAACGCAGGAAAACAAAGTCTGCATGAAATAGATAGCAAAAATATAAAATATCCTAAACACAAGATTACAGTTCAAAATGAACAAATTAAGGATTAGTTCTTACTAACTTTTGCTAAAATTTCATTAAATTTGAGCTCATTAATGTGTCTAGAATTGTTTCAAACCCTGTATTAGAAAAAGAAAATCAGATGTGAAACTGGTTTCAAAGTTTTAAGCGAAACGCTCTTTTCCTTTCAAACGGTTTGGTTTTAGATTTTGTTTCGAATTTCGCGCAAAGCTACACGAGGGCTATCTGCGCTAGCTGTCCGTAATTTAGCAGTGTGAAACTATAGAGAAGACAGCTACTCATCCCCACCCACTGCCAACTGACGAATAGTGGGATTGCTAGTCACATTATAACGCCCCTACGGCTGAAAGGGCGAACATGTTTGGTGTGACAGGGATTCGAACCCACGACGCTCAGATTACGAGTCGAGTGCCTTAACCACCTGGCCATGCCGGGCCGTTTCAAAGGGAGAAGAGATCTTAAAGTAACCTAACTCACCCAGATCGCGCACAACGAGAAAATACCAGTTCAAAAGTACAAAGTCCTTTCTATTTTTTTATTTATAGTAGTACAGTTTTGTAGTCGCTGCTGCTACAGTGTAAGTCTACGGATTTACAATCAGGAGTTCGATTTCACTCGGTGGACTTATCAAATAGCCCGACATTGTTTTGCCGTAAGAAAAACACACACACAGATTTTGTAAGAAATTGATATACTTCGAAACCTATTTATAACTCAGTAAAATAACAAAGAATACACCGAAATAATAACCTAGTGATGATTTTGAGGGCTTGAAACGCAAACAATTGAAGATTGATCCCTGGAGTGTGCGTTATACAAGCTTGCACTTTAAAAAATAAATCAAATGTCGAATACTTCCTCAAAACGTTGATCAAGGTACAGTTTTATCATTGGAAGATGAGTTTTCTTTTCAATGCTTGTATTTTTCTTTACTGTAATAAAATGGAAATTTAAAAAACAGAAAAATATGACGTTAACATTCAATTAAAAAAGTCACACTGCTTGAATTTAATTTTTCAAAGCTTTTTATCCGTAGTTATCGAATAGCTGGCGTCACCTATTGGTAATATTAAAATATTTGCTTCAAATAAATCGTTCATTCTTAGATTTTAGATTGTGAGTAATTTACCTAAATTTAATACATTATTTCACTAGCCAGAGTTTTATATTTATTGGGTAATTTTAAAAAGATACACACATGTATAAATATGTAAAAAATGCGGTTACATGTTTATATATGTATATATGTGTGTCTGTGTGTACTTATTTGAATCTGAAGGTCGCGGTTTCGAATCTCAGTCATACCAAACATGCTCGCTTTTTCAGCCGTAGGGACATTATAATGTGCGATCAATCCCACCATTCGTTGGTAAAATAGTAGCCCAAGCGTTGGTAATGGCTGGTGATAACTAGTTGCCTTCCCTCCAGTCTTATACTGCTAAATCGGAGACGGCTAGCGCAAATAACCCTCGTGTAGCTTTGCGCGAAACTCAAAAATAAACATTTGAAGTATATGCATAATTTTCATACTCCTAGAATATCTCTTCGAAAAATTAGGATAAAACTGTGTAGCTTCAATATAAAAACTTCCAATTCTATTCACCTATTCCACTTTCAAAAGGATGTTATAAAGAATATTCGACTTCGTAATAAATTTGATGAACTTTAAAAACTGAATTTACATTTCTTTTTGTGATTTACAGAAAGACAAATTGTGTAGATCTTAAACTATACTCCTTGAAAACATATAGTTTTGAGTACTGTGAAACTCTGTTTGTTAAGTTTGGTTGTTTTGAATTTTGCTCAAATACCACACGAGGGCTATCTGCGCTAGTCGTTCCTAATTTAGCAATGTAAGACAAGAGGGAAGGCAACTAGTCATCACCACCCATTGCCAACTATTGGGCTGTTCTCTTACCAACGAATAGTGGGATTGACCGTTACATTATAAAGCCCCCACGGCTGGGAGGGCGAGCATGTTTGGTGCGACGGGGATTCAAGCCCGCGACTCGAGTCGAGTGCCTTAACCACGTGGTTATTCCGAGCCCTGTTTGTTAAGATTGGCATTATTATTCAAATAAAATACTTCTATGTGGTATAATATTTAACAATATTTTCAGATGGCTTACAATGCTAAACTTTAGTCCTCAATTCATCTTAGTGGGCAAAGCATTGTGTACATTTGCATCAGAAAAAAAAGTATTTAATAGAGGTAATACTTAGATACATGTTAAAACTCTAAAAGAAGTATTTGTTTATTTTGGATTTCGCGAAATGCTTGGCCAGGTGGGTTGAGGCGTTCGACTCGAAATCTTATGGTCGCGGATTAGAATCTCCGTCGCACCAAACATGCTCACCCTTTCTGCCGTGGGGAGTTATAAAGTTACAATCAATCCCACTCTTCGTTGGTAAAAGAATAGCCCAAGATTTAGCAGTGGTTGGCGATGACTTGCTGACTTCCCTCTAGTCTTACACTACTAAAGTTGGGACTCTATCGCAAATAACCCTTGAGTAGCTTTGCGCGAAATTCAAAACAAAAAACAAATAAACTTCGCGAAATGCCACTCGAGAGCTATTGGCACTATCCGTCCATAATTTAGCAGTGTAAGACTAAAGGGGAGGATCAACACCCACCGCCAACTCTTGGAATACGCTTTTACCAACGAATAGTGGGATTGATCGTAACATTATTACGCTACCACGGCTTGAAAGGCGAATATGTTTGATGTGAAGGCGATTTGAACCCGCACCTTTCAGATTACGAGTTGAGCGCTCTAACCACCCAGAAATACTAAAAAAAGTATAATTATACATTATTTCTCAAAGGCTAATCGTTTTTAAACAGTCGATTTTACCTCTAAAAACAATTGTAGAAAAAGGTATTGCAAATTAATATATTGTAAATTAATTAAAATTAATAAGAGGGTTGTCGGATTCTTGATACGTGTTATCACAACACAGGTCCGCAATGGGTTTATTGTCTTGAAAATTTGTGTATGTTCTACAACAATTCCTGACCGCTGAATCCGAAAATATCCATTTTCCTCATCACGTACAATTGTTTTTTTACAAAACGTTTTAATGCAATACGTAAAAGAAAGAATACAACACGTTATTTACTTCCACTTTCTCCAGTATCTTTGTATTTTTATTAACAAATATAATAATAATAAATGCTCGTAGTGGTAAACGAAATAACAATTTAGTTTAAATAAGTGGTTTTTACTTTCGATTTGTCTCCCGCTAGTACAGCGGTAAGCCTATGTATTTACAATGCTAAAATCAGACGTTCGATTCCCCTCGCTAGACTCAGCTTTGCTACAAGAAAATATCCATTCTAACAAATATTTACTAATGTCGGTTCATCTTGTTTATTTATTTCAACAGATATTCGATAACTTTCAATGACCAGGTGGTTAAGACACTCGACTCGTAATCTAAGGGTCGTGTGATTGAATCCCCGTTACAACAAACATGCTCGCCCTTTAATCTATGGGGGCGTTATAAGTGACGTGCAATCCCACTATTCGATGTTAAAAGAGTTGGCTGTGGGTGGTGATGACTAGCTGCCTTCCCTCTAATCTTACAGTGCTAATCTATGGACGGCTAGCACAAATAGCCCTCGTGTAGCTTTTCGCGTAATTCAAAACAAATTAAATTTTCCGATTTATGAACTAGTCTTACGTGACAGAAAATATGAACATTATTTTCGAAATCTGCGCAGTTAAATTATGAAAACAGTCACATTGTCCTTTTAATTTAGTTTTAATAATTCATAATTAGAAAGAGTTTATAATTTACACTAAATTTTGATCGAAGTTATTTTAAAAAAGGATATAATTAATTTTTATTGCTGGATATTTCATTATTTTATTTTATGTTTAAAGGAATGTTTCTTATGTAACTGAAACTTGTGAAAATGATTATTGTACATAATATTCTTACGCTAGTCTCAACTGGAAGGTTTACTGACTATTAATAATCATTAACCTGGTTGCATTTTCAACTAGATACTTAATGCATTTTGGCAGAAGAAGTAATGTCATTATTTTGATAGCTAAAACAAGTCCGGAAACAGCTTCTGTTAAGTTCTGTTTCATTAGAAACAAAATATTGGTTTTCACATTTCTCATTCTAGTTTATGATATAATCCTGGAGTGGATCCTGCTTTTGAATGTCACACCGTAAGAGTCGTTGTTCATGAAACTGATAATGTATAATACCTAGAACTCAGTATTGGGAAAAGGCCTTATCATAACTCAATAAAGCTAATGTAATGTGTTTCACATAATATATTTTCCTTTGATTTTACTCGTGTTTCCTTACAACTTGCTCTGGTTGGAAGAGTCTGTATTTGATGTGTACCTGGAGGATGGTTTGGACATGCTGTTTAAAGTTAGGCAAAAAGCTACGAATTGGGTATTTGTGCTCTGCCAATTGTGGGTATCGAAGCCAGGTTTCTAGCGTTGTAAGCTCGCCACTATTGAAAGACGTGGACATGACTTTGTCGTCCCAGTTGTAGATATAGTGGAAAGAGTGTCGTGGTTATGGCTTGTCTTAACTTATTTAGTCTTAATCCATGCCGTGAATATTCTAACGTATCGTGACATTTTGAAAAATGCTTTGCTTGATTAGGTTAATTACATGTAGAAAGATAAAACTTGTCTTCAGCATGATAATGTGCGGTGCAATGTAGCACGTGGTATCAAACAATTCTTTCAGCAAGTAACATCCGGAATACTTCATGATCAAACCTAATCTCTACCAGAATTAAATAAGCCACTCTTGGATGTTTTGGAATATTGCTTGTGACACACTCCAAAAACTTACAACATTTACAGAACATTTTCAGGTGTATTCTATCAGACGTGTACCAATGGCTGGTTGAAGATGGTAACAACGTGTAGCCGGTAGTTACCACCAAAGAGACTCTTTACGTTCTGAAGGTAGCTCCAACAACGAAATGCCAGATTTCTCTTCTACTGTTTTGATTCAATTAAAAACAACAACTGAAAATGACGTGTTTTGTTCTTTACCGTTTACGATAGTCCAAACTTCCGTCGTCTTTAGCCAACAATGAGCATAGCAGTATTCGTTTCATTTCTAAACTGCAAATAACTAGAATAAAAATAAAGTTTTTAATTCTTGATTTTGCGTAAAAATATAAATATCTTAAAGTTTTAGACAAAACTGCTATAATTTCTTAGTTTTAAAATTAATTATAAGAGCTAATGCGTGAGAGCAAAGAAAAATATGTAATATGCCAACCACACTATATCTACTATATTCAGTATCGACAAGGCCTTTCACTCAGTATCAGGGCTCGTATATAAAGGCTTTTTATTTATTTATATATGGGGAAAATATTAGGTTATTCTGGTAATTCTGATATCGCTTGTGTTTGAAATTTTTTACTATATTCTTATCAGCAGTCTGTTGATATAAACGTTTTCTGAGCGCAGTTATCAGCTTAGCAACATTATCAGACTTAGTCTTTGGTTACTATTTGTAACACCAATCAGTGTACAACATCTCTTACAGTTACTTCCTCTCGGGATTACAAATAAGTAAACGTCTTGGTTTGCGCAAATAACTTGATCATACAATACAGCAGGAATCTAATAAAGCTATCAGACCGGTTAACCTGTAACAGATAACATTGTTTTCTTAAGAGTTTCTTTGTTTTGATAAGATTGCTACATTGATTTCGAAATTTACAACAACGTAACTCGATAATTTTTAAAAAAATTACTGTACTTTGAAGTGTCTTCAAACATGACTTATATGATGTGACGTGTATTTTATAAATATGTTATGTGACTCATAAAAGGCTTGTTGCTATCAGTCTGCAGGTGAATCACATTGTAGATAAACAGAAACAAACGTATGTATAAGAGCGTTTGGTATAAAATAAATAAGTTTTAAATGTCACGTATGTCATTTGTTATTGATTAAAGAATAGTTCAATTGCTTATTAGTTGCACCAGTGTTCAAATATATGTATCATTATGTGGACATGTGCTAAAACAAAAAGAAAAAAAGTTTATAGATATATGGTTTAGTAGCCGTCCTTACCCGCCTTTAGGGCCTGGCATGGCCAAGCGCGTAAGGCGTGCGACTCGTAATCCGAGGGTCGCGGGTTCGCGCCCGCGTCGCGCTAAACATGCTCGCCCTCCCAGCCGTGGGGGTGTATAAAGTGACGGTCAATCCCACTATTCGTTGGTAAAAGAGTAGCCCAAGAGTTGGCGGTGGGTGGTGATGACTAGCTGCCTTCCCTCTAGTCTTACACTGCTAAATTAGGGACGGCTAGCACAGATAGCCCTCGAGTAGCTTTGTGTGAAATTCCCAAACAAACAAACATACCCGCCTTTGCCCCGGTATTTCTTGAACAGGGGGCCGATGATTATCTATTTTAAAGCAGAAATAACTTAAATTTTGCATTTCATGTTACAATATATGTCAATTGTATAAAGGTGTTAATACTGAAAAGAAAGACATACTATTTTCAAGCATTATATGATTATGAAGTTAGTATGAACAAACATTTATAAATAATCATTTCCACCATAAATTTTAACACTTTTATGCGTGTATTTTAAAACTACAGGGTGTCCAAAAAATGTATATACACTTTGAATGATTATAACTCACTCAAACTTTCTTTTTTTACAGATGCAACTGATTTGAAGTAAAGGTAGAAGCAAGACTAAGCTTTGAGAAAAGTTAATTTATTTTAAAGTGCTACTGGAAGTGCAAGAACGTAGCTGACGTGCAAAGACAGTTTATAAGGGAGTTTCAAACAGATCCACCAACACGACTCACCATTACTCGCATCAGAGATAAGTTTGAAACAAATTGAACTGTTCAAGACGTCCATAAAGGGCGTTCTGGAAGACTGCGGTCATCCACTAGTCCCACACGAGAAGCAGAGCTGTTGGAAAGTCTCCACCGATCTCCAAGAAAATCTGGCAAACAGCCCGTGAGACAGGAATCCTAAAATTGAGCGTCCATCGCATGTTGAAGTGCGTTGATTGAAAAGGTTTAATTCTGTCATTAGTTCGCGCCCTCAATGAAGATGATCCTGACTGGAGAGTTGAATTTTGTGAGTGGTACCTGGCAAAATCTGCAGAGGATGTACAGTTTCCAAACAAAATTGTCTGGAGCGATGAGGCCTCATTTAAGTCAAATGGCTCAGTTAATCGCCACAATTGCACGTACTGGGCACCTGAGAACCCGCATATTACAGTTGAACAACCTAAACTTACCATAGGTTACAATGTGGTATGGATTATCAACGTTGGGCGTAATTGGACCGTTCTTTTACGAAAACACAGTCACTGGTCTCGTTTATCTGAATTTGCTGCAATAATCTGTCGTGCCATGCATTCGAGAGCAATTTGGAGATGAGGAGTTTTATTTCCATCGTAATGTGAGGACCTATCTTGACGAAAATTTGCCGAAGAAATGATTGGGCGAAGAGGTAGCACTGAATTTTCTCCACGTTCACCAAACCTCACACCTCTGGACTTTTTTTTTTATAGGGATACGCCAAAAGAAAAAGTAGCACAAAACCTGCAACAATCAATGAGCTGAGAGCAGCAATTGAAAGAAAATGCACCCAAATACCAAATGAAATGATTCGTGAAGTTTGAAATTCCATCTGTCCGCGTTATCAGTAGTGACTGGATCATAATTGTCATCAGTTCGAACACCTGCGATAACTCAAAAGATCCTACACTTGTCTTCTTAAACTTGGATTATAAAACCTAGATATATCTTAATAAACATTGTATTTATAATTATTCAAAGTATGTATACATTTTTGGGACACTCTATATTATTACAAAACTGTTATTCCAGATTATTGACGTAAAGACGATACGAACTCTAATCCTTTTATGCGTAGTTTCTTAATAAAAATATAAAACAATAACAGTTTTCTACCAACATATTTTTAAAATACGTTGTACAGGATAAAATTTAAACTCTTGTTTTTCCCTCTGTTTAATTACTATAACTAATCACTCTCAGCTAATCAAATTACTCAACTTTGTAATTGAAAATCAAAGCCAATATTTAGAAACTTGCGCAAACACACAGTATATATGGGGTTTCGACGTAAATTTTACCATGTATTGTTTGAAGTATGAAAAATCCCTTTATCTTTTCTCTACATAATGTCTGTAATTGGGGTTTTCTTATGTTTGTTATATCAAAGTAATCGATTTATATTCTACAGTCGTCATAATTCTATGTATTTCATAACTTGATTACCAAATGCCACTTATGGTTATGGCTGTTGCCTGGATACATATTTATAAATCGGAGTTCCATATTTAATAAAATTTTATCGCTCGGTACATAGTTCCACGATGAATGCTACGGTATGAGGGCCGAAAGCACAGACATAAAAGTATTTTAACGTAGATAAAAGTCCGTGTATAATTATACATATTAATTTAAAAACGTTATGAATCTTAAACAATATTTATTATGGTCTAGTTAAGCGTGATGGAAAATGTCGCGTTTCCTTTTCTCTCTTTTCTGGTGAAACACTGTTTGTCCAGAAACGTTTTTTTTATAAAATAGCTGAAGAAAGTTTTGCTTGATTCGTATCACTTTCAACTTTTTGAAATATTTTAAAATAAAATCGTTATTACTTATGGAACAAAAAAAAAGTTTGGCCTCATTTCAAATTTTTTAAAAATATTTTTCAACAATTTTAAGATCAAGAATACAAACAAACAAATAATTAAGTACGATAATTTCTGCTAATAACATGAATTTTAACACATTTATACATTCTTGTTTAAAAAACTGTCGTTACAAAATTGTTGTTCTTGTTATTAAACACTTATTCCCTGATAATTTGTTATAGCAAGCGACAGATGGCAGCATATACTTTTCTTTCTTTTTTATTTCTACTGTGTGTGTGCTTTTCTTATAGCATAGCCATATTGGGATACGTGCTGAGTCCACCGAGGGGGAATCGAATCCCTGATTCTAGCGTTGTAAATCTGTAGACTTACTGCTGTATCAGCGGGGGACTTTTTTCTAGTGGAAGAACTATAGGGCAAAATTTTAGGTCAAAAATTGACTAACAGACACACACACAGAAGACATTTTATTAATATATATTATTACTGCTATTGTTGTTTTCTTATAAGGTGCAACATTTATTATTAATAAATATTAAGGTTAACTCTTTCCTTCTTATTTATTATAAAATGGAAGATTATTTATATTTATACATATAAAAGGGTCCTGGCTTGGCCAGGTGTTTAAGACACTCGACTAGTAATCTGAGGATTGCCGGTTTTGAATTCCTGTTACACAAAATATCTTGCTTTTGCAGCCGTAGTGGCGTCACAGTCTACGGTCATTCCCACTATTCGTTGGTAAAAGAGTGGTTCAAGAGTTGGTAGTGGGTGGTAATGACTAGCTGCAATCCCTCTGGTCTTACACTGCTAAATTAGGGACGGCTATTTCAGATGACTCTCGTGCTGCTTTGCGCGAAATGCAAAAACAAGCAAACAAATATATATATATATATATAAGAAGATACTAACCTTTAACGAATGATAAAATGAGCTTTGCGTAACCTAATTACTACCGTATCGGACTGTGAATTTGAGACTGAGGATACATGGATCATGTCTCTTTGCCAAAAAGTTGTGCTTCGCATTTTATGTGTGTTATAGGGATGACAGTCAAATCTTACTGTTAGCTTAGATGTATAGGGAAAACAGTTAAATCTTATTGTTAGCTTAGATTTATAGGGAAGACAATCAAATATTAATGTTCGCTTAGAATAACACATGAGTTGGCAGTAGGTGCTGCTGCCTTCTGTCAACTCTGTTAGGTCAAGAATGAACTATGGCTAGCTCAGATAGTCCGTTAGCGTTTTATCATGAGTATCAGAAAATAAAAGACTGACATTAATATTCAATATAAAAAAGTAAACAGAAATTCACCGCACAAATCTAGTCCACAACTGTAAAATAGAACTTTCAACTGTTGACTTGTTACATCATTGTTTATTACCTATTGCACAGTTGACTTGATATATTGAAAGTTAAGTAACTATACAACAGTTAATTTCCCACATCATTGTTTTGTTAACTATTCAGTAGTTGACATGATACATTACTGTTTTATTATCTATATGACATGAAACTGTACCTTCCGGCTTGAATAATTATTTTATGAGGTGATCAAATACTTCCGATAAAAAATGTGCACGAAAGCAGAAATATACATATATAGCTACCCGATGAGACAGGGGTAAGTCTTCGGATTTACAACGCTAAAATCAAGCGCTCGATACAGCAGATAGCCCTATGTGGCTTTGCTATAAGAAACACATAAGCACATGTTTATACTTCTTGAATTGACTGCCATGATTATATGAACAATTTATATAGAATTTCAACGCTATCAGTGAACTACAAAACTTAGTGTACGACTACTATAAGTTGGCATACAAAATATAATCATTTGCACAATAAACATAATGATATATATATTTATTTACATTCAATAAAAAGGTCATAATATCAAACCATATAATTATCACATGCAAAAAAGTTCTTTTTTCTTCTACATAGTTCTTTGTTATATCTGATTTTAAAGTTTCCATTAGAAAAACGTCCAAAACGTATGAAGCACTGTACGTGTACCTATGTGGTAACAGAAAATGTGTAAACCGTTGAATAAATATGCTGGCAAAGAGAAACTTATTGTTAAATGGGCTATTTACATTAATTGAAAAATGCAATCACATCATATGTATATACACACATCTGTATGGTCCTGGTAAGTGCATGTGTAAATGGTTACATAAAAGTTTGCACATGAACGTCTAATCAACATTAAATCACTAAACAAAATTAAGGTACAACTTGTTTGTAACCTGCAGCAAACGTTAGCGTAACGTTCGTGATATCTGGGTACAGTGAGTTAATTAGTATTTCTTATTCGTATATATATATATATCACCTTAAATTATATAAATGATAATGTTTAGCAAACAGTTTCCAGTGGAAGCAATTTGTACACATTCGGAGGGTTTTCAAAGACATAAGCTATTAACTTCCTCTTAAAAGGTTAGTTTTTAATATGCTTTTAGCTACATTCTTAAACTCTGTATTTTTAGAACATTATAACCAAAACAACTGAAGCAATACCTTTTAGAAACATCATTTTGTGTGAAACTCTTACCTAAAGTTCTTACAGTTGAATCTTTTACTCTTGGAACGTGTAAAATGTCAGCGGATTACTTGTGTTGGTTACTTTGGTTCAGGCTTTCGTGTAAAGGGATATCTGCACCTGATTTTAAACCAATAAACTAAAGAAAGATAGCTAGTCAACAACATCCAGCCACCTCTTTGTCCACTCTTATCTGACTGAATTTAAAGGGATTTGACCGTCACTCTAAAAGCGTTTCTGTAGCAACAGACAACGAACCATAGCTCCTTAAATTCACAGTCTGGGTATCTTAACCAATTGACTGCACGTGATCCAGATGTTTGGAAAATCACATATGATATAAGATTTTTTTTCCTTTATATATATGTATATTTTATATCTAGAAGCCAGGAATTACTTTGTGTGGGTTTTATACCGATAATTGTATTTATATTTTCTCTTAGTGTTGTGTGTATTTAAGAACATATGTATGGAACACTTCTCACCAATATGATGTGTGTTGTGCAGCTAACATTGCAGAACCAGTACGAAGTTAACAATTTAGATATAATTACGTGTAAGTGTGGACTAACATAAATAGTTTTCAGTGTTTTGTGTGAGTGACGACGCGCATTGTATTGTGACTTTCTTTAACACTCCTACGAAAATTGGGGCCTAATAGGCCCCAGAGCAACTTGAAAGGTTATTAATATTAGGCTAATAATTTTGTATTTAAATGAAATTGCCATTAACTGACCCTATCCCTTTATATTTTAAGGAGCAATAATATTTTAACTTTTCAGACATTTGCGAAATAATATTTAAATTTTTTTTTAAAACATCTACTAAGGGTATTTTGGGGCCTTTTAGGCCCCAGATCAAAAAACATAAAAATTACTTTATTTATTTCCTGAATAATTCTAGAACAGGTCTGGGCAACCGAAAAAAGCAAATTATAGTAAAAATATATTAATTTTACAACTTCTTTTCAAAAGATGGATATTTAGGATAATAACTCTACTCCAACAATAATTTTAGACGGTCCTGATGATTGCCTAGTTTGCTCACGCCTGTTATAGAACATTCTAGAAACTTTACAGAAGTATTTAGAATAATCTAGAATATTCTTGAAGCTTCTAGAATATTCTAGAAGAATCCACAAATCCTATATATATAGGAGCTGAAATCTTCAAACTGTGTCAAAAATGATATCTCTTGATGAAGCTGTACATTTACTGAGAAAACCATCCGACGATGAAAGTGAACATGATAATGTCGAAGACTACTCTGAAAGTTGTGATGATGATCCTTCTGAAGCCTAAAATGATGAACAAATTGCGCCGTACCCTTCTGAAAGTGAAGAAAGTAATCAAGAAGATCTTACTACGATGCCAGTGAACGAACTTTTGTCCAAAGATAAGAATCTTAGTTATTCAACAACACCTTCAAGGATCAACAGGAGAACCGCAGCTCTCAATATATTCAATGGGAACCCAGGCATTACAAGGCAAGCTGCTCCAAGAGTCTCTACACCATTCGAAGCATTCAAAATTTTCGTTTCTGATAATATGATGGAACAGATCATTCACTCAACAAACACCGTCATGAAAGAACCAATTTTTGAAGAAGACCACTGGAAATGGATCGCAGCTAATCTTTTCCTTGAAATAACCAAATCCAGACGAAATAGAAGAAATAGACGAAATGTTTTCAACCGAATTCGGTTTGCCATTTTTGCGAAAACTGATTACACATGACAAATTCAAAAAAATGTGCTCAAAAATCAGATTTGACATCCACTCTCAAAGAAATAGAAAAATCAAAGATGCCGCCATCTCTGGAGTCTGGAATTTTTTCATTGAAAATTGCAAAAACAGTTACAACTCAAGCGAATACCTGACAGTGGATGAACAACTATGTAACTTCAAAGGAAGAGTTGGCTTCAGAACATACATTCCGACAAAGCCAGGCAAATACGGAATAAAGATTTGGTGCCTAACAGATGCAAAGACAAGTTACCTCCTTAACGTTCAAATTTATACTGGAAATGTTGGAAATACGACAGAAACAAATCAAGGAGAAAGAATAGTCAGAGAACTGAGTCATCCATTTCTTGGAAAAGGAAGGACAATAACGACAGATAATTTCTTCACAACAATGACACTTGCCAAGTACCTACGAACAAAAAGAACAGGACTTGTTGGAACCATACGGAAATCAAGAACCTTCCTGCCTCCTGAAATAAATGCAAAATCTAGAGAGTTATCACCAACGTTTTTCTACCATGACGACATCACTCTTCTCAGGCACTCAGACAAACCAGGAAAATATGTGCTACTACTGAGTTCTCAGCATCAGTCTGGTGAAGTAGAAGAAAATGGAAAGCCCGAAATCGTCAATCTTTACAATGCAACGAAGGCAGGTGTCGACACTCTCGATCAACTGGTGAGATATTATACAACAAAAAGGCGATCAAAGCGCTGGTCAGTCTGCATATTCTATAACATTCTAGATCTTGCTGCGTACAATGCATTCGTTCTATACTCGACAAAACATCCAGAATTTCTTCGTCAACATAAATCAAGAGCCAGAAGAGAATTTATACGGCAATTGGTGTTTGAAATCAAAGAAATTTACTGCAAAGATAATGACAAAACAACCTCATGTGAACCGCCTGCAAAGAGGGCAAAAAGAGGACGATGCCATTTGTGCGGCAGATCAAAAGATAGACAGTCGAAAATTGTTTGCTCAAATTGTAAAAAAAATGTTTGTCAGAGCCATTCTAAAGTTGTTTGTAATGAATGTTGCTAAATCACTGTGTTTCTATTGAAAATATATGGGGCCTGATAGGCCACAAAATCACTTTAGTAGATGTAAATATTCTTAGGACGGCTAGCGCAGATATCCCTCTTGTAGCTTTGCGCAAAATTCAAAGAAAACCAGGAAACCAGAAAACAGGTATGGAGTTATGTTAAGGGTATCGTGTATACTAGATTTATAGCAAACATCACGGAACTAAAGACTAGGATAATGGATGCCCTAACCACTATAACTGTGTACGTATTACAACAAACGTGGACTGACCTCGAATAGTTATTACACATGCTGAGAGCGCGAATGGTGCACACATAAAAATTTACTGACATGTCAGTACAAACTGTGTGAGTTTGACTGCAAAATATTGAAAATGGTATGGTTGTATATTTCATTAGTTAGTTAATTATTAAACTTAAAAATGGGAATGATAGTTTTGGACCACCCTGTATTTCACTTATCTCCGTAGACATATTACTGATATGTAGTATAAGATAGTAGGAGAATCCTCTGGAGATAAGTCCATGTACGTCATTGTTTGCACTCTTTTGAATTTGATTGTTTATGTTATCTCAAAGACACGATCAGATAAAACGAACTGTATGGTATTATATCTTGTCGTTCTTTTATTTTTGTCACTATCACATAACACTTAACATTCACAAACGATATAATATAGTGAGGGGAATGTAATTAGTTGCTGATAAGCCATTATTTCAGAATGTTTCTTGCTAGTTCAAGACACTTCGCCTTCATTTTTACACAACATCCAATTATTTTGAATCCGCACTTGGACCCCATGAGCAGTATAAAAACTGATGATACCTGCACGATAATTTTGACATGATTTTTTTCATCGTTGTATCGCGAATAAAAAAATTATTTGTTGAATTTCGCCCAATGCTACTCGAGGGTTATCTGCACTAGCCATTCCTAATTAGGAAGTGGTAAACGAGAGGGAAGACTGCTACTCAGTACCACCTACCGCCAGTTCTTGAACTACTTTATTTATCAACGAATAGTGGGGTTTACTATCACATTATAGCATCCCCCCAACGACTGAAAGGACGAGCATGTTCGGTGGTGGTATTCCAACCAACGATCTAAGAATTATGAGTGCCCTAATCACTAGGCCAAGCTGGACTCTTGTCAAGCAAAAATTCACCCACCCACACAGACGAAAGAAATACTTCCTGGTTTTCAGTTATCTAAAACATGGCTATACTGTAGAACAAATTTTGTAAGTGTTTTGCATAGATTTAGACATTTGCGGATGAATGTAATAAGTTGTCCAAATGCGACAAACATATTTCCCTAGAAAACATAATACACTCGGTAAGGTGTTCGTTATATTGCGACAGTCTTGTTATATCCCCACTTTCTTCGGGGAACTTCAGCTGACTTTGGAAGAAGATAATCTACGATTTATCGGTTAAACACAAGCTCATAATAAAATAGTCAACCTTTAGAAAGCTATTTCTCTTGTACACATTTGTACTATATAATATTCTGGTACAACCAAATATATCTTGTACAACCAAATTCATAAACTGCAACCATGTGTTTTTTAATGTGATTCAGTAAGAATACTTATTTGATTTAAATGATTGCTTATGTAAAAAAGATGAAATATCTGTTTTTTTTGTTGTTATAATGCAATATTCTATTACTTTTTCTCAAGTTACAAATCACTATTTTGACACCACTAAAATTGGTAAGTGCTGTAAACATGGAGTCGATATAAGGATTTGTAGCTTGAGAAAATAATGATGTAGCAGTGAAAGACTAGAGGGAAGGCAGCTAATCATCACCACCCACCGCCAACTCTTGAGCTACTCTTTAGCAACGTTGTTAATAGTGGTATTGACCGTCAAAATATAACGTTCCCACTGCTGACAAGGTGAGCATATTTGATGTGACGGGGATTCAAACCCGCGATCCTCAGATTACGAGTCAAGCACCCGAATCATCTGGCCATACCAGGCCTAGATAGATGTAAGAAATAAATTGAAGGTGTTAAGTCATGCGCTTCATGAGCACAGAATCGTGTAGTTGAAATAAACAGAACCAACATCGCCCTCAACAAAATTACAAAAAGTCTTCATATAAACTGTTTTCAGAAGCAAAGAAAATAAACTACAAATGTGTCTTTAAATAAATTATCACATATGGTCGGACTTACATGGAACTTGTAACGGCTTGTCTTAACAAGTAAACCAATTATATTGATAATTTAAACCAGGATAAAAATGATTTACTCGCATGTTTTGAAATTCCTACAGTCAAAGAACACCTGCGACGTTGATTTTAAAAATATACAAGTACAAAGATGGCGATAAGGTCTGTCAAAGGTGTATGTTACGCTGTAAGAAATGACGTGTGAAAATCCACCAGAATACAGTTTTGTTGCTAAGACGAGCCAGAGCACAGAGACGCTTTTCTTCTGTCTAATAGTTGCCGCTACTCATATTAATCTCAGAGTTAAAACTTCAACACAGTAACTTTACATATAAACAACCTGGGCCTTTTTTTTTTTTTTAATCTTGCTGAAACCAAAGCTTCTAATACAACCAGAAATCGTTTCTACTTCAATTGCTATGAAAATAAACGGTCTCTTCAACTGAAGAATCACGAAATAGCTTGTTTCAAATACGCACACGGCTATGTGGGCAAGATAAATGAACAATATTTATTACGGGCATCTTATGATATTTTTGAACGTTTTAGAAAAACAAACGTGTATTGGTTTATATAATTTTTCTTCATTTTACAAAAACTGTATAAGGTTTGTTTTGTTTCAAAGGGATTATTGCATAAATCTCTACAGTTTTACTATAGTCGTTGAATCGTAAAAGTAGAATCTACATGGGAGAAAAGTTGTAATTAGTATAGTTAGACTCAAAATTTTGTGCTTTATAACATACGAAAATTTTCTAAAATTTCGTTTTGATAAATGTTATGTGTACATTAGATAAAGTCGTAATTTTTTACTTTCATAAATCCATTGAAATACGAAATCAGTTTTCGACCCGATAAGTCTAGGCCTGGCGTGGCCAGGCCGCTAGGGAACCCGCATCGTAAGTCGCGTGTTCGAATCCACGTCACACCATGCTCACCCTGTCAGCCATGTGTGTGTGTGGGAAGGGGACGTTATAAGGTTACGGTCAATCCCACTATTTGTTGGCAAAAGAGTAGCCCAAGAGCTGGCGGTGGGTGGTGATGACTAGCTGCCTTCCCTCTAGTCTTACACTATTAAATTAGGGACGGCTAGTACAGATAGCCCTCGTGTAGCTTTGCGCGAAATTCGAAAACAAAAAACAAACCGGGAAGTCTAAAATTGTTAATCATCTTAAAATTGTGAGAGAAAATTACATTTCTATAAGAAAACGTAAAATTTGCTTTTCAAATTTCTGCAAAATCAAAGAAAAACAAATTGTGAAAAAGGAACCCTACAACTAACGGAAATGTCTTTTTTTTCGTAGTTCGGCAGAAATCAAGAGTTTTGACAAATGGAAAAATGGATGTTGCTGGCTTTTAGCGGTCTGTTTTTAGTAACTCATGAGAAGGCTAATGTAAGTTCTAGTTTGGTCATCTGACTTGATTCATTTTGAAAAACAAATAGTTAGGTTTTCAGATAAATATTCATTTTTGGTTTTATAGCAAACAGAATAATATAGTTCATTTCAAAGTGTAAGCTAATTCAACACACTTTCTCATAACGAAGCAGACAGTAGAAATCTTGAGAACATAAACTAGGCTTAAAAGTTATAAACGTTTTTTGATGGTTACAGTAGAGATTTGAATAACGAAAGAGAAACATAACTTCTGCTCGTGCGTTCTATTTTAAAACCTCATACTTCTGCATGTTATTTAATTTCAGAGCGAAGCAATGATAAGCTTTTATATTTTATTCTTACTAAGTTTAATTACACATGAGTTTGATGTTAGCAAAAGTTAAGTTTATTTTTTCTGATCTTATGTTGAATTTGAACACAGTAAGAGCGACATAGCCTCAGCAAATAAAAGGTGATGTGAATGTATGAATGCATCCTGATATTATAGACTGATTAGCCATATCGAAGTACTGGCTGGTTAATTTTATACTGGCTCGTATGGCTAGTTGGTTCAGGCCTTCTCTTTAATCTATCACTCCAGATTTAAGAAAGACTAATGCAGATAGCGCTCGTGTAGCTATGCACGAAATTCAACAACAACAGCTATAGATACACAAATGACAGCACATCAGCTAAGGTAGTTCGATGTATATAATACATATCTCATTAGGATGAAATTACCATGAATAAAGTACAAGAAAAGCTATGTTTAGATTCCTAGATATACGTTATTTTGCACAAGGGTGTACTTTAATAACTGAAACAATATTTGCTCTATGACGTAATGGACGAACTGAGATCTACGTTATAAAGCTCACGTACACCATAAACACTTTGATGTAGCCAGTACTTGTACGTTATCATGCCGCTAAGTAACTGAAGGTTAAAGTTTCTTAGATCAAACTGATCGTCAAAACCTTCTGTCAGGTTAAGCAGTGTCTCTGTCTATTTGGATCCATTGGCTACTTTAGGACCCTGTAATGTTTTTCGATAATTAAACTAATAATTAAATCTCTCAGTGAGTGACATGCTAAATTTGACCAAAAATACATTTATACGTATCAGTAAATACTCTTTTTTTTTCTCTCTGTAAAGATACACGTGTGTAAATGTGTATAAATCTAATAACTAGTCGTTTTATAAAGATTATTTTTTTAACATCCACGTTTTCCAAAATAGAATAGAGAAAGCATATAAAAGAAACAAGTATGGTGAGAAAAATATCTAAAATGTGAGAAAAAAAATCAGTAAACAAAACAATTTTCGGATTCACAGTCCAGGTACACTAACTTTAGGCCACGCTCACCATAAAATTGTGGAAGTGAAACAGAAGTAAAGATGAATCATTTAAAGTAGGTGAGAAAGATATATGAATAATGGAAAAGTAAAGCAGTGTAAATGAAAGAAACTTCTTTAAGTAAAACCTTCAATGAAACTGAAACACTGAGGTGAAAATGAAGTGTGTAAGGAAAAACGCATAGAAATAATAAGACATTTGAGTTTGTAAAATAAACTAGTATGAAAGTTATGAAGAAAAATCCAAATAGGATGACTCAGGTGGAAACAATGGACAGAAGTCTATCTTATATAAGAAAAATTGTTTCCATTTGAAAATACAAAATATTCGTATAAGTTTTATAAAAATATCGTGTGAATGTCATAAATAATAATAATATAAGTTGCTGTGAAAAGTTTTAAATAACGTGAAATAGATTAACATCCAAATACAAAAGCTAGTAACCATAACCTTTTACAGCACGTGACGAATAAAAACTAAATATCATATTTCCTGACGTAAAAAAAAAAAATGTAGATGTCCCTGCATGGCTCGGTGGTGAAGGCGTCCGACTCCCGATCTATGAGTTGCAGGTTCGTATCCTCGTCGCACCAGACGTGTTTACCATTTTAACTGTGGGAGCGTTTTGTTGTTGCGATAAATCACACTATTTTTTGGTAAGAGAGTGGCCCAAAAGTTGACGGTGGGTGGTGATGACTAGCTTTCTTCCATCTAGTCTTACAATTCTAAATTAGGACAGCTAGTGCAGACAGTACTCGTGGATCTTTGCGCGAAATTCAACTCAAGTAATAAAAAATAAACAGAAGTTTCTGAATAATAGAAATAAAACTCATCGAAAAAAAAAGAAGAGAGGTTATGTTAACACTAGTACCTGGACGGAAATTAAAAACAAACATTGTTATATAATCTACTAAACGTAGAAACGGAAGTAACTGTAAGGACTTTGACGTATAAGATTTCAAGGAACATGTCCGGATCAAATCCTTTTGATGAAAGATAAAGTACCTATTGTTTGAAAAAGTTACAGTTGAAAAGAAAAGTACATGTAAGTTCGTGCGTCACGTACAAACATACGTAATTAGGCCCATTGAAACTGAAAAGCTTAATTATAGACACGTGTTTAGAAGGTGAAGCCTATGCTTATTATATTACATTCGAAATGAAAGGTTTGTTAGTTTATTTTTTCATTGGTTACTTCAAGGTATTTTTGTAAAATTACTGTAGTACTAGTAATGTGAATGTGTAATAGGGAGGAAATCAACATGATTCCAAGTCTTGTTGTCTTGTTCTTTTATAAGAGAGTGGCTAATAGTGCTTTTGTGATTAATATTTTAGCTGGGAACGTGTAGTGCATTGTGGATAGGTTGTAAATATCAAGTAAAACAAAACATAATAACTTAATCAGAAGATTTATTGAAACAGTAAATTAACGAACAAATGTAAACCAAGATTTAAAAATTAAGAACATTTGTACTTGAGAGGTTTAACAACCAGAAAAGAAAGAACATGTTCTATTAGCAGTGTCAAGCTCTTTTTATTGCCTCCCATTGTCTCAGCGGTATGTCTGCGGACTTACAACGCTAAAATCCGGGTTTCAATACCCATGATGGGCAGAGCACAGATAGCTCATTTTGTAGCTTTGTGCTTAATTCAAAACAACAACAACTCTTTTTATTTCTATCCGTATTTGATAGTTGGTGCAGTTATTACAAGAAACACCAATGAAAACTGTGCAGTAAAAATAAGATAATTTCCTACACATTGCTTTCATTATTTACATAAGAATTATGTACCTATTTGCAAGTAGTAGTGGATCTGGTTTCAGCTCTCCTCCAAATGAATATACGTTTATCATTTGATTTCAGACTCATGCGCGAATCGTCTGTAAAACAAACTTTGGTCTACATGCTTCACGCTGGACTCTTTTTTGGTTTTATTGCAGATTGCCTGTCTTGTGCTTTGCCCTGAACGTGTAAGTCACATTATTAGATGTCTGGCTTACAAGGCAACTATGTAATCTGTCACTAACAGGCCTGTCAGCGCCTGGTGGTTAGGGCGCTCGACTCGCTATCTGTCTATCTCCGGTTCAAATCCTCGTCACGCCAAACATGTTCGTTCTTTCAGGCGTGGAGGCGTTATAACGCTATGGTCAGTTGAGCTATTTATTGGTAAAAAATAAGCCTAAGAGTTAGCGGGAGTTGGTGTCGAGTGGCTGTCTTCCCTCTAGTTTACCACTGCTAAATTAAGGATGACTAATAGAGATAACCCTTTGATCGAAATTCAAAAGAAACCAAATTATTTATAATCGTTTGTATACTGACATGATCTATAATTTGGAACAAAATTTATTCCAGCTTTTACCAGGATAAAGAACGTTCCATGCAGAAAATGTTGTATCGCTGCAAGTATTTGATTCGGTTTCGAAGCAGAGACCCTATTATTGCCGCCAGTCAAAATCGATGGATATAATTTGTCTATTAACATTATGGAAACTGTTCCACATTTTGCTGACGACACTCTGAGACACTTTATAACAATCTGCAGTGGTCTGCTGGCTTTCGTGCATCAAATGAATTTCCACAAGAACGAAGCGTCAAAATGTTTTTGTTTTCTTGTACCTTTAACCAAACTTATTGAATAACTTTACACTTTTTCATTTATTTCAAAGTGGTAACCTAAACAATTCTGCGTGACATCTCTATACATGTATAGCACAGGCCGAATGTCCAATAATTTGCACTTTAAACCATTTCACGGATTATCAGTCATTTGTACAATAAAATATGAAGTGGTTAGAATTATGCAATAACAATGGATTTAATTTGTCATTTTTATAACGTTACTTAAGCTAGATAATGTTTTACTTAGTTCATGAAGTATAGGTTGAAGAGATATGACAGTCAATCCCACTTTTTGTCAGTGGTGTTAATGCTTCATATCCGGAAGTAGCTTTACGTAAAATTCCAACAAACAAGTAAAATCTAGTGTATATAACACCTTATAATGACGTCAAAAACTGTATAATATAGCCTATAATGAGCGTTCAGGTAAATTGTAAAATAAAAATATTTTATTTATTGAGAATACAAAATATTAGAAATAACATTTGTAACCAAACCACACTGATTTGATTTTACAAAATATTGGCACGCGATAATATTCACTACTTCTGAGTTCTATGAAGCCTGATCTTCGTGATTATGTAGGTACTTTGTGACGGTTGGAATATCTTTTTTGATTGTAGTAAACTCCAACAGCTCTGTATTGTTGATAATAGGTTACAGTTCTTTTGAAACGGAAAAGGATGATCCATTTATCTTCGAAACGATGTCTGGATACAGGTTTGAAGAGAGTCATGAAAGAATATCTTGCTCAAAGGGCGACAGTGTTGTTCTGGAAGATAACACCCTTTGTCAGAAAGCGTTTAAATCCTTCCTGATTAAAAGTAACAAATCAACCATTAAAAGTGGCCCAGATATTTACGATACAGCACATTTTTGGGATCATTTGAAGATGTTGATTCAAAATGTTAGAGCCACAGACACCAAAGTGCAATCACATTGTGTGAGTTTTGAAACAACAAGTGATAGGAATAACTTCAGACATCTTTAGATATATAATCTATTATAGATGTCTTAAGTATAGACTTCATGATTATTAAACAAAGGCAACAACTACTTAGTTCATCTTCCAGAAGAATTAATCTACAAAATGCTGAATTCTCCAAATTCTAAAACTTAAACAAAAGTCACACTGGAAAATAAAATTGTTTACATTAATAATAATAAAATCCAAAGCTCTTTACTGTTAAACTCTGATTTTATTGTATATTATGAAGCTGGTGTAGAGATCTTAGGGGGAAAAGTGACGTAAGTCAAACGTGAAAGAAGTTTGTAAGCAAAAATAAAAACTGTTAAACAATCAAATAAAAAACGACAGTTTTTGCTATAAAACCGCTGTAACAATATACACACATACATAGGAGTGAGCCATGAAGCAATATAAAGTTGCAGTGGAACAACATGTATTATAATAGTACTGTGATATTGTTTGGTTTTAGTAGGTTGTATGATGGTACGATAAAAAGCTGACAAATATTTAAGAAAGGATGTGTAACTGCCCTTTCTGATGCAAGATATTCTTACAGTCATAACTGGGAATTCAAAAGTGCATTTATCAACTTGGAACACCAGAACTATCAAGAGAAAGATCTGCAACAAGTCATACCCCAGCAGTGGTAAGCATAGTGTAGCGTCTTGTAATAGGTGAGAACTTATAAAGACAAAAATCAGAAGAAAAATCCTGCTTTATGCCCTAGACAACATTAGGCAACATAGTCAAAAAGGATCTCAGCAGCTATGTGGTTAACGTAAGAACATTGGTTCTGACGTTTCATGGTTCACGCTTTGTTATGTAGAGAAAAACCATGTTTGACACTATGGGGCCTTTGATGCATTATAAGAGAGATGGGTAAATTACACTATTCGATTAGACTAAGCCACGAGTTGTCAGTATGTAGTGTTAAATAGCTGTCTTCCGTCTAACCTACTGTTTCAAAACTGAGGACGACTAGTGCATATCGCCTTTTGGTAGTTTTGTACGAACTTCTGCCAAAAGCAACGAAAACTGAAAGAAAACAAAACGAAACAAGTAGCATGTACAAAAGACGCTCCCATGGCATTTTCGTTCAACACAAGAAACTGAAGAATGAAACAGGTATTATGGAAAGTAATCAGGAAAGGGTAATGTGTCATGTATCTGACAGATTTACGACAGAGCCCTTTTCAACATAGACTACACTACAAAACTATTTTTAAGATGAACGATAATGACGTCCCAAAATGATTTTGGTTGATAATACATTAAACGTGATAATACAAATGTTGGTGTAACTACAAAAGATGTCTATTTTCCACATGAAAATTAATTATGCCCCTACATTTATTTCACTTGTCGGCAATTCTTAAGTTTGTCAGGCCCTTTCCTCTTCCTTGCAGTTACATATTTACGACACTGAACACAAACTAAATGAAGTCTTAGTGAAAACTTATCACTTGAATATAAACATATCATGGCGTAATTTATGAGCGTCTGAAATTAACATAAAATTCATTTAAACAAAATATGTTTATTAGAATATCATTTGAAATCATATTATTATAATTTTAAATATTCATTAGTTTATAATAATAATAATAAACATTACAAACACACAATGAGAAGTCTAATCTAACTAATTTGGTTCATCTTTGTCTAGGATAGAATTCCGTAAACCCGTTAAACACAGCGTTACACATTATTGGTGATTATAGAAATATGCAATGTTTTATTTCTGTCAGTATTCCTGCCTATACATGGAGTTTCCCGTGAAAGTTAGTAACATTTATTTCTAAAATCATACTATATTATTCTACTCTCTTTTAAAACATTGCGAATTTTATTTTTAAAGTGAGCTTTTAGGAATCACCTATGTCTGAGTTCTGGGTGTAAAAATAGAGAATTATTGACTTTAATACGGTGGCTGACTGGTGATGCTACAATTTGAAAGACAACTGATTTGAGCTTAATTATTATATTCTGACAGCTTTAATTAAAATTTTTCAGTGGCAAAACACAAGCTCAGTTTTACATGTTTATTGGGATAATTTTACTGAGCAAAATAAGTAGATAGATGTAAAAAAACAACAACCAATATATAGTTTTACAATAAGCACACATAAGGACAAAGCTATATTTATAGACGAAACGTAATCTGTTTGCATATAAGAAAAAATGGCGGAGAATGCAATAGTGAAAGAGTGAATGTGCGAATGTTGTATCAATAGAACAAATATATTATATCTTCATTGACCTGAAAAACGTTACATATCAAAAGGTCAAAAAATTTCATAAACATGGGTGGGATCGTGTTAACTGATGGACATGATTTGGTAGCGAAAAAATGAGTAAGAAACGTCCTTCATTATGACATTAGATATATTTGTATATATAACTACGTGCCTTTTAATGAAAACTTTATTTATTTATACAAGTGTGTACCTACAAGTTACAAAATTATAAATACTTTGAAAAAAAATCTACTGTTGTTTTTCCCATAAATAAAAATAACTTTAACACTCAATACTTTTAAATAAGAACTAAGTTAACTATACCAATGATCTTCAAGGATCTATGCTGAATTATAGTATAAATAACACAACCTGAATAGTCACAAGAAAAATGTTGTTTATGAGTTTTTAGTCTATATTTATGCAATCTAGCATAACCCTAAGTACTTGATACACTGGCTTATACTTTAGCAATGGAGCGTATCTTTCTATTTTATGTGAAACATGGTTCTTGTTAAATAAAACTGTTCACGTAACGTTGATGTTATCAAAAATCTGTTAGTTAGTACAAAGAAAAACATTTTGTCTCAACTACATTGAGATATATCTAATTAAATGCTAGAATGACATATATAGTTAAACAAACTCAACATGATATGTAATACATGCGATATTAACTTAAACAAACATAACATGACACGTAATGTATGTGATATGATTCTGCTTTTTACGTTTAGTTAACTTGTGTACACATCAGTAGAAGAGATATGTCTTGTTCTATGTGTTTTCCAAACATATTATCTTTGTTCAAAATGTTAAATATAGTTTAACGTTTTAGTAAAATACATTAACGATAAAAATGTATAATTAAGCTACTGAACTTGTAGATACTGTTATACAATTATCGTAGGTTAACTTTTGATGAAAATTGTTAAATATGTATCCCATGTTCTATAATAAGAGATTGTATAATAACAAAATTGATTTTCACCCAACAAACCCACACGTAAAATAACTAAATATGTAAATTAAATCACTGAAAATGTATGTAATACATCTTTAAAGAAAACGTAGCTTGTAATCGTTATGAAGCTTTGTATAGCCACACTAAGGCTATTTGCGCTAGCCGTCCCTATTTAGCAGTGAAAGACAAGATGGAAGGCAACTAGTTATTACCACTCAACGCCAACTCTTAGATTACTCTTTAATCACAGCATTATAACGCCCCCACGGGTGAAAGGGCGAGCATGTTTGGTGGAACGGGAGTTCAAACCCTTGATCTTCAGTTTGCGAGTCCAACGCCTTAACCACCTCGCTATGCCTCAGGAATTAATAAGATTTATTTATCTTTTGAGAAACTAATATTACGACTACTTTGATCTTATGTTGGTTTGCGTTTTGTTATATATACTTGTCCTTTTTTTTCTTTGATTCATTAGTTTCTTTCCACAGAGGTCAGCAGTTTGAAAGTTTTCATTAGCTCTAATAGTTCTTGTTTATTATTAAACATGAAGGGCTATCTGTGCTCTGTCCAACAGGAATGTCGAAACTCGTTTTCTAGTGATATAAACCCGCAGACATAGAGCTTCCCCACTGGGGTGGGGTAGCTCAAACAGTTACCTGCGCTGACCGAAAGAAAGGCTGCGATCCAAAGCTCCTTGTTTTTGTGATACCAGGAGTTAAATAATTTTGATAACAGGATTCTGTCACTTAAAGTTGAGTGTGAAGCTCGTTAGTTCAAAATTAAGTGTTATGATTGTTAGTTCAAAGTGTAAAGATGCACGGTGGACTATCTGAGCTGTTCCAAAAACAGGAATCGATTCTGAATTCTGGCATTACAAGTCTTAAGTATATCAATTTAAGACAATCACTCATTTAAGAGGCTTTAATGATTTTAAAATAGACAATAAATGGTATATTTGCATCACAGATATTCACCGAGATAGTTACGTTCAAGACTTCCAAGTCACTAAAGTTGTAAATTATCTTGTAAGTATGTTACATGCTATTATGATTATTGCTTAATCAGCGTTATTAAACATTCTTAAGTGGTATTAAAATATTCATATTTTGTAAACTCTGAACTTGTTTATTTATTAAATAGACGTTTAGTAGATTCAAAAGTCCAGACACGTATATGACGTTATCTGTTTATGAGCGGTCGCGAGTACCAGAGTTTTGAACTTTGGAACTGCTGAGATAAACTCTGTATAATATATCCATTTGTTCGTGCACTCCAGACTGATCCTTACGTTTACATGCTGTTTATATGACCTTGAAAATAATACACTAATTTGGGTCGATAAATGAGAGATTGATTTAATATTCATGCTACTATTAAATATTATACACTTAGAGATGAAATAACTCAGCCAGAAGATGAAAATCTTAGAAGATGGTCCAACTAGCAGATGCGTAACAGATAGTATGTGTCTTATATTGCGCTTCATTAAAATCTATCTATCACTGAGAATTCCTACTTATCTATTTATGTGTAAACGTCTTACTCTTATCTGTTTGTGTAACATACTCATTTATAGATGGTGTGAAACTAATATACCGTAGAGTGCTAGAGACTCCTTATAAAAACTCAAGATTACATCAGCTGACAAGAAAGAATGATGCGGGCGAAGGTCAGTTTACATTCGCTAAAATGACATGATAATCTTACTGAGAACTTCATTATGTCACATTAAATATAAAACAGTTTGTGTTAAATTCGTGTTTGCTCGCCAAAGCGAAAGAAATATGAATCATGTATCTATTCTACACCTGATAATAGGATGAAGTTTTGGTAGTTTATTTTAAACATATTTCCCACACACTAAAGTTTTGGTAGCTTATTTTAAGCATATTTCACACATACTAAAGTTTTGGTAGCTTATTTTAAACATATTTCACACATACTAAAGTTTTGGTAGCTTATTTTAAACATATTTCACACATACTAAAGTTTTGGTAGCTTATTTTAAACATATTTCACACATACTAAAGTTTTGGTAGCTTATTTTAAACATATTTCACACATACTAAAGTTTTGGTAGCTTATTTTAAACATATTTCACACATACTAAATTAGAAGACTACGGAAGCAACATAAGCTGTTTAACACTAGATAATACAACATAGATACTCGTTTATGTGGAACTGTGTAAGAATGGTATTGGTGAACTTCTTTAACATAATCGCGAAATAAAAGCGTGCGTCCAAAGATATATTTGCATTCGCTATTGCAGTATGTATATGTCAAGAAAATATGGAATGTTTTAATTTTGAGTCACTTTCACCAGGTTCTTATAGAATAAGAGTATTATAAGTTGAGCTTTAATCACACTTTTGCTAATGTAGTATAAATAGATATTCTTTAATACAAAATTGCTGTAAAAGAGGGTTAAATGTACTTACAAAAGTTAATAATGGCATTAAGCTGTTTCACATTATGCAATATGAACTAAAAATAAAGCACATCGAACCGACAACACACATTTGCTGCTCAAGAATAACTAACTTTTAGACCGCCCTGTACGCTGATACAAGATAAATTACAGGAAAAACATTTGTATGTTAGCAGCATTAGGTCGGGATAAAAAACAAACAAACTGGAATTTATATAAACTAAGCTTACCTGATGGACATAATGATGACAACAGTCCATCGACAGGACAATATTATCCATGTAATCTTGTTCTCACCTGTTTCCCATCATATTAAACGTTACACTGCAAAATTAGGGACGGCTAGCGCAGACAGCCTTCGAGTAGCTTTGGCCCGGCATGGCCAAGCGTGTTAAGGCGTGCGACTCGTAATCTGAGGGTCGCGGGTTCGCAACCCCGTCGTGCCAAACATACTCGTCCCTTGAGCCGTGAGGGCGTATAATGTGACGGTCAATCCCAGTATTTGTTGGTAAAAGAGTACCCCAAGAGTTGACGGTGGGTGGTGATGACTAGCTGCCTTACCTCTAGTCTTACACTGCTAAATTAGGGACGGCTAGAGCAGATAGCCCTCGAGTAGCTTTGTGCGAAATTCAAACAACAAACAAACATGTTAAACGCGTGTATCCGTACTGATTTGCTTGTCGTACGTTACATGTAAGTTTCTAACATACTACTGAAGTGATAAATTAAATGAAGGCTAGTAATACTGTATCCATTTTTTTTTTTTTTTGCATTTAGTGAGAGGAGTACAGTTATTGTATAAGTGATGACAGCTTTGAACGAATATAAATGAAAGTATTTACAGCACAGAACTTACTGAGTTAGGAATAAATATTTTTCGCTTATTTGAAGAAAAATGAGAGAAATAAACAGGTAGCAAAGTACTCGTGTAAAAACGTGTTTTTCTAGTTAAAAAAATCGAACTGAATTACACGTAAAAGAGTGGGATATTAATTAATTGAGAGATGTTATAGATTAACTTATGTCTTTTGCTTTAATCTCGGGTCGTACTTCGTATAACCGAATGTACGTTTCCTTTTTATAGTACTATGATGTCTTATTTTATTTAGTCGTGCCTGGATAAATAGAAACACAATGTTCTGATAAAATTAGAGGTTAAATATCACATACATTTGAATAGTATTCTTTAACTATGCATGAAAACGAAGATGCGCAGAGCACGTAACATGCTTGGACATGATATAGAAATTAGTGCGTTTGGACTGTGAATCTGTTGCCGCCAAAAAGCTCTGCACTTTGGGGCCACATGTATACTACAAGTACAAGTGATTTCAAATTCCACTTAAGTAATAAAAATATAACCCAAGAATTGGTGAAAGCTACCTTCTTTTTAGTCTATCAATGCAGCGTTAGGAGGGGCTATGCGCAGATAGTTTTTGATGTGGTTTTGTGGGATAAAACTGAAACAAACAAACTATTAAAATTACAGTAAAATCCACACTTCATTGAAGCTTTGACTCAAAGGTTCCCATACTAGGTTCTGCATATTCATTGTTCTTTCTTGGTCGTACGGTATCTCACAGAGACAAATAAGCCTTTACTCTTGAAAAAATAGGTCCACTTGTCGAAGTGCTATTTTCATGGAAATTATTTGAAATTGTATCTGTTATACGGTACACAATAAGATTTTTAGAAAATAAGTAAGGCATAATTTATTTTCTCATTTAGACCTGATATATTGTAATGAAAGTGGCTCAATTGCTGAAACAATCATAGGGAAACAAAGGCACGGTTTCTTGTTCGCTCTATTTATGTTGTGTTTTGACATTTTCGTTACCTTTGTATCGTTAAAAATGTAACATGTTAAATATCTTAGAATGTATTTAAGTAAAGAAAAGTATATATTTGTCAAGATGTGAAAAATTACAAAACAAATTAAAGTATCAAAACTGAAATGTTTCACTGGATTTTATATAATTTTATCGGCGAAGCATTGATGTGTAAACAGGAAGATAAGAAACCTTTTGAATATTCCACACTCAAAATTAAAATGCAAATTAATTTGAGACTGAGGCCATTCACTGTTTATATTTTGGATAGAGAAAGAAGGGGTGACCTAACTGTGATGATGAAGAGGTGAACTACATGTGATGATGAAGAGGTGAACTACATGTGATGATTAGAGATAGGAAAGGACTATATTAATGTCTTTTATTTTTGTTCTATGAGTTGACCTCGTCCCGCGTAATCCGTAGCTAAATAAATAGACTAATTAGTTGAAACTGGTTCAAAAGGTCAATTCAAGAATCATCCACTAACTCATTTTGTTTAAATTTCGTATTTTATATATTGACTGGTTGATTGAAAGTATATAAACAAATATCAAACTTTGTAATTTTCATATACCTACTAAACTTAATAATATTTATTTCATAATTTCTTATTACCATATTCTGAATACTTATTGCTTTAACTAAACACTTCTCAGCCAATTTGTGGTTATCGATCAATCAGTTTTTCTAAATACATTATTCATGTCCTTTTGAAAGTTTTATTTCAAGTTTCACATAAAATGTTAGAAGAGACACTAGAAATATTCAAGACAGAAAAAGCACAAAACAGAAAGCTTTTAAATGCCCTCATTTCAGCTGTAGAATAAACCACTGAATAGCTCAAAAACAAACACCCGACTGTTTCCATTTCAGTAAAATTAGTATTATATTGTTAACAATGCCTAAAATGGTGAATGGTCTATCACAAACTTTATTTCTGCTAATACAGCTCTTATCGTAAAATAAATTGATACAAAAGTACTTGTACGTTAACTTACACATCAAAGGTTATTCATTCAAAAATCGAATATGATTTTTTCACTAGAATAACGAAGTATTGTATGTAGAGTATTCTGTTTATTAAGTCGGCTCTTATTTTGAATTCACTTTTTTTCTCTAAATTCTCATACGTGTAATATTCTGATCCTGGCCTATGTTAGATGAACCCTAATTTGTTATAGGTGTAATATACTCGTAATTATGATCCTGGCCTATGTTAGATGAGTCCTGATTTGCTATAGATGTAATATACTCGTAACCCTGTTCCTGTTATATATTAGGTGAATCCTGAATTACCATAGTTGTAATACATTCGTAACTATAACCCTGTTCTTTGTAAAATGAATCCTGGTTTAGTTTTTAATTTAGACATCCCTTGTTTCTCTTTCATGACTTCAGGATCCCCAAATAATTTATAGTTATAATAGAATAATTAAATACTGATTTCTTTATTGTTTTTTTATTCCATGTATTGTAACTTATTTCTTACAATGTTTTATAGTAGAAAATGTGCTAAAAAAATCGATTAAACATTGCTTTTCTATTTTAGACGAAATTTTATTTTTATCTATTGTGTTATTGTTTTTTAATATTCTTCGTGCAAATATTTGGTAAAAAAGACTAAAATCTAAAAAAAACATAAGTACAATTTTTTGTAGATAAAGACATTTTTGGAATTATCTTACTTTTTGACACAAAAGCCGATGAGCTTGAAATGAGTTTTCACAAAACTTTTATTTGTACATACAATTGTTATATTACAGACTGTCACCGTAGTAGACATGTCTTGTATAATCTACAGTTATCAGTAGATGTCAAAGCTTATCAGTCACCGAATATAATATTATATGGTTACCACGGTCTAAATCAGTAACTAAAGAATGACGATGTAAGCTTTATAGAATAGAAAAAAGAGAGTTCTAATATGTGATGTATGAATCTTCTGGTCATATTATGCATGGTATTTTTCTCAAAGGGCTTAAACAAATATAATGGGTTAAAGAACACATCTTATAATAATGTTTTCCTATAAAGATTAACTCTCAAAGAAGTCTTCCCATTTTATTCTGTGAGATGATTTTACACTCTGATAACTAAATATAGTATACAACATGGTCAAATAAAGAATGTTTTCAGACAGTAATATTTTATTGAGCCAAGACAAGCCTTATAAATTGTTGAACATTGAGTATAAGTTTATGATCACACATTTATCCTCGGTTTATAATGTTATTTCGAAATATATGTTTCCAAACCCTCTTTGATGTCATTAGATAGGACTGGTTTAATTATGTTGTCATGAAGAAACACATCAGTGATATTTTGATTAATTTAAGTCAACATCCAAGTTATCAATACAAAACTAAGTAGTCATATAGAACGAAAGTTTAAGTAGGTGGACGACAAGTAAAATAATGGCTCGCACGTGACTTTGAGAATCAAGGATCGTACACACATACACACTGTGCTTTTGGTTTAGGTTTAATAAAGATTATTTTAATTCTGTATTACACGTTCTGTTTGGTCTGATTGTTATACCTTAGTTTAAACTCAGCCGGTATTAATTCAGCATTGTTCTGTGATGTTATTATATCTTGTTCAGACCTTTAGTTAATGGGGCTTATTTCTGAAATTCTAAAATATAATTCATCCACTTGAAAATACCACATACTGTAATGTGAAAATATCCAATATTTAAAATTAAATTTGCTTCACTTTAGAATAACGTTAATGGAGACTAATATCTTCCTTTGAACATTACATTTACCGATATATATATATCATTTATCAGCTCAATCTGAATCAACATTTTTGAAGATGTTTACATAGACATATATTGCAATGACCACAGTTTCTAAGATTTCTTCATTGTTAAGGAATCTCCGCATATTCAAACTTCTTTTGTTTTCTTTGCCAGAACTTACTGTGCAAATTTATCATACATATTGTGTGATTCTAATTAATTGATGTGCAGTTCTAGATCACATATTGCCTAGTTTAGAAATAGTAGTTTTTATCTCCGTAATCAAATAATGTTCTAGTTGCCTGGGATGAGCATAGTATTTTCACAGAGCTTCTACACTGTGAGTGGAAACTTTTGTAACATGCGATACAAATAGCACTTCGAACTAGACGAAAACGTTGTGAAGACATGCTAAGCTAGGCCTAGCTTGAAGTAGCATCAAATTATGTTATTGTATAAAATATCTCTTAAAATCAAAACTGACTGTTTATATAGTCCTGAAAAATCGTTATCATTGGCTCCAGTTTTTGCTTAGATGCTCTAATGCATGATAGCTTAATAAACAACAAAACGCTGAGCGTTGTTAAGAATGTGTTGTTGTTACACATTGACAATTTATTGTAATTGAAATTGACTTTTTAAACACAAGACAAATTTATCTTCAAAATCTCTCAAGTTACAAATATGCAGGGACTGGAAAAATAATGGAAACACCTTATCTTAACAACTTGAAGTTTTCTTAGCTCTAGACTGAGAAAATATAGTCGTATTACAAGATAACTGTACATTAAATTACTATTATCATCTGATCTATTTGTATACGAACGATATACTATCGTTTGTTGTAGGTTTTTTTCATGGATTATTTTTGAATTTCGCGCAAAGTTATATGAGGGCTATCTGCGCTAGCCATCCCAAATTTAGCAGTGTAAGACTAGAGGAAAGGCAGCTAGTCATCATAACCTACCGCCAACTCTTAGGTTACTCTTTTACCAACGAATAGTGGGACTGACCGTAAAATTATAACGACCACACGGCTGAAAGGGCGAGCATGTTTGGTGCGATGGGGATTTGAACCCGCGACCCTCAGATTACGATTCGAGCGCCTTAACCACCTGTCCATGCCTTGCCTGTTTTCATGGAATCGTTCTATGAATGTCAAGCTAAAACGTTCTGCCAAATTTTCAAAAAGAACTGATTGTAGATGAGAGTGGAATGTGGATCGACGGTTAGGTTGAAGAATGTGGATCCGAGGTTTCCTGGTTCGTGCTCTGCTAGCGATCTGTACTTTTGGATAGTGGATGTGTTATTTGATGACGGACAAATCCCACTTTTCAATCAGATAGTTCCAGAATTTGTGCTAGGTGGTATTTACCAACTACCTTTCTTTTAGTGACTGGTATATCACTTCTAAATTAGGAACGGCTAGCGCAGATAACGCTCAAATAGCTTAGCACAAAATTAAACAGCAACAATTATAAGTGAATAAGTAGCTGCCCTCTCAGTGACACGAACCTTTAATTAAAGTAGTCCAATATGAATATTATAAAATAAAAGTACCTTATTGATCAAGCATGATAGTGATTGAAAACCAAGTTTACAGATCGTGACAGACGAGTATTAACACTTGTAGCGAAACGAAAATATAAAAACTGCAGCGCCAATAGTGTATACAGAACCTAAACTAAGCCTAAAACTAATATCTATCAAAATAGCTCGGAAGGATCTGCGCAAGGTGGGTTACGTCTGCTAGCTTTGCCATTCAGAAACATTTAACAACAGCAAAAATACAAAAGCCTGAGCTAGTTGGTGTGAATGTATTTTAACTTGGACAGAAAATCAATGTATTAATTTGGTTTAATTAAATGAACCATTTTTTACACTTAAAAATGAACGTGTTTACATTTGAAGAAAAACAAATTCAACTTAAAACTCTAAATATGCTGTGCTATAAGATAAGTACGGAAAATGTTTATTACTGTATGGAAGTTGTTGTTTGTTTGTGTTTGTTGTTGTTGGAGAAATTTAGAATTTACGTTATTACTGAAAGGTAAAATGACACCAACTTATTACTTATACTTGAATGTAGACAAGTTTCGTCCTATGGTACATTCTTATTTTCAAATGAAGATTATCTATTTCAGTAAAAAAAATGACCATATAATTGTTAGGACTTGCTCAAATATGTAAAAAGTTCTTCATAACAATCGTGCTTTACTGTCTGCTTATGGAGAAGCAACTCCATATTGATAAATAAATTGTACAAATGTTTCCATTATTTTCCCTGAACCTTGCAACTAATGTTATAAATATAAACAAACTAAACATTTTCTATTGAGAATGAAAATTTAATTAATTTAATTTTAACAAAAGAGTGTTTAGAATAATTTTTCCATTAATGCAAGTTTAAACGTTAAAATATAATTTATTCAATGACTCTTGGTAACTTATATCTATTTTAAAGGTTTGAACACGTAACAGGCATCGTGATTGATGTAAGGTTACCTTTCGACTTATCAAAATATTAGAATTTGAAGAACAAATATGAAACTTATTATTTAACACGACCATACTTAAAACTTATTAAAAGACAATGCTTCGAAAGACAAAAGCAGTGCAAGAAACCTCAAAAATGAAAAAAAAACAAAGAACCTTTATTCTTGTATTATGTTATTATGGAACATAAAACGAGTTCTACACATCAAAATCACATCTTGGTTAGCATACGAGATTAAGTATGCTTGGTGGCATGAGTTATTGTAATTTTATTACAGTCACCTTAAACTGAGCTGTAAAACTTACATATGTATAGGATTATTTTAATTCATTACAAAATTCAGCTAGATCCAGTGCTTGTCACCTGAACATCACCTCTTCCGCTGCTAACTCCGTTTGTCGATCTGATCCACCGTTGCACCTATAGGAAGTCGACGTTGAAGAAGGAAATGGTGGACACCGTATCGGCAAAGGGAACGAAGGGAATTTTTTAACATTTCTGGGGAAAGAAAGTCCCCAGGTTAGGGGAAAAGCGGTTTCTTTTGTAAATGGATAGAAGAGAAGTTCCCGTATGGCTGGGCCAGTTTTATGGAAGGATGAAAGAAGAGGCATTGTGGAAGAACGAACTTGTTGAGATGGCAATGAAGACTTACGTTGAAGATAGTGTTTCGAACTTGACTCAAGAACTGGGCTAGAAGGAGTTGTTTCAAAAACTGGTTCCTTAAAGCTTAACCTTGGCAACGGAGAGTCTCCAATATTTATCAAAGAGTTTCCAGAGATATGAGTAAGAGAACGAGACTGGATACAGTCTTCTTCTGGTGTTTTTTCTGGGTTAAAAGGTTCTTTGCCCATAATGCTTTCAATGGTGAATGAGCTTTTCTTTGTTTTTTCAGTGAAATCAATATTTTTATTAAAAATCCCGTTGGATTTAGGCCCACTTGGTTTAATTATATTATAATTACTGTTGTTAAGCTGATCCAGAGGAACGTCACGACATTCTCTGTCGGAACTCTCTATACCTAATTTATTGCCTAGCATCACAACGTCTGCATCTTTTTGAACGGACTTCCTCTCTCCTATTGGTTCTAATTTCTGAACTTCCTCGCATGGCTGGTCTTTCAGTATTTTACTCCGCGAATTAGATATTTTCGGGTCGTTAACTAAAGCTTTCCCTTTTTTTTGAGAACTGACACTATGTTTATATGGAGTCTTGATTCTTCGCTTCCTTCTTCGAAAGTTCCCATTTTCAAACATTTCCTCGTAGCTGGGGTCAAGGGTCCAGTAGTTTCCCTTTCCAGGTTTGCCTTTTTCTCGCGGTATTTTGATGAAACATTCGTTGAGACTTAGGTTGTGTCTGATACTGTTTTGCCATCCTTGCTTGTTGTCATGGTAATATGGAAACCTATCCATAATAAATCTGTAAATCTCATTAAGGCTTATCTTCTGTTCCGGAGCACTCCGTATTGCCATTGCTATGAGAGCAATGTAAGAGTAGGGCGGTTTCTCCGGTGGTTGCTGTGGGCGACATTCAGAACTATGAGTTGGGACTATTCGGTTCAAGGATGAACAGGGAGATATAGGGCTGAGAGCGGCGGAAGTTACTGAAGTTGTGGCTGAAGAATAAAGTACTGACGACGAATAAAGGGGAGCTCGAGGATCACCAATAGGATAAAAATAATTGTTCATTGATAACATGTTGTATATATAATATATGTGAGAGTCACCATGTATTAATATATATATATATATATATATGTGTGTGTTAATCAAAACAGATACTATTAGTATTTCAAAGCTTTCAGAAGTTTTAAAAGTATTCGATTTTCACATTTTCACTTACATGACGACAAGGCAAAATGAAAACATGGACCGTATTACGACAGTCACAGGTTAGGATTTTGGTTGAGCCAGAGGTGATATTTAAACAGTTATCAGTTGGAGCTCTCACCGAAGGACTATCATTCAGTAATACACACAGAGATTGTGCGTCAGTCTCGCTGTAGTGATCCACATTTGAAAGAAATGCAACACAGAAAATACACAAGTTGTATTTGTTCCTGATGTGACGTCCGACTGAACAAATGCAGTGTTTAACACAGTGTTTAACAGTTTGCTAGTCTAAACGTTTGAAGCGTTGACTGTGAAATTATTCGCCTTCCTCCACGAGCTACCGGAAAAAGAAAAGAATTCTCTACACGAATTTTGTTTCACCAGAACCGTGAGTGAAATAACTGAAGCACCATCTGGTTTTCACACCGATTCGCTGTTTCCATTCTCACACATGATTTGTTACAAAAACATCTCTCGGGCTCCGCTGATTAGATTTTTCGAGATCACCTGATCAGCCGTGGTTGGACAAACAATCGAGAAACGTAAGCAAGCGCTGAGCTGCTTCTAGTCGTCTACGCTGCTTCTGATACTCGGAAAGTATCTCGCATAACTAGTAGAGCTTGTGTTTTCACTGCTTCTGAAATACGTGACAGCCCCTAACCTCTCTATATCTTCCTGTGGCAGATAAACAACGACTCACAAAGTTTGTTTAATGTAACTTCGTTTGTTGTGTTTATGAGCCATTGTTGATTTTTCGATTAGACTATAGAACAACATCGAACTAACATCATGTCAATAAGGTGTATTGTCCGTGTAGGCCCTCCACACACACACACCCATCACTTAAACATGGTTGTCACTATGACAACCACCAGCTGTGCCCAATCAGCAAACGCTGAATGTTTGGCCCTATTTATAAACCTCTGACAACTCATTAATACAGCCCACCCAGGAGGAGCTAGTTTTTTATTTTTATATTTTCTTTAATTTAAGATTTGCTAAAAGGAAAAGCTGACCAGTAAATTCAAATAACGAAAGAACAGTAGCCTGATTGTTCCACTTTTTCCGCTGATAATTTGAAAATCCTGATAACACCTTTACTTTTGTAACGGATATTATACTAGAAAAATACTAAAACATAAATTAGGCATTAAATTATTTTAGGAATAACTCATAAAGAGCTACTTTAAAATATCAGAAAGAACCACAATCCCCCTTTTCATATATCATACACATGTTGAACGAGCGAAAAAATGATTTTTTTCTGAATCACTTAAAGTAATTTGATTCGAATATAAAATCCATCTGTTTGATTTATATCAGTATAGAAATCTTTAAAATAGAACGAGGGTTAAGGCCAGATATTTATATTTAGCGTAATGAATGCAATAAATTGTTTTATATGATCTAATTTTTTCCTTCCCTACCTATGTATTAGAAAGTAAACTCTTGAAAGTAATTTTTAAGACTTAGCAAATCAATAATTCAGAAATTGTTACAACAGAAAGCATTGTTAACATTTTTCTTAGCATGTGAATGTTAACATGTAAAGAGCAGTTACCTCTCCCTGTCGGGAAGATATTAAAGTTATTCCACAAGTTACTCGAAATATTGATCTTTTCTGACATGTTGTATAACTTAATATGTATTAAAAGATGGATTTTGTTTTGAAATTAGTTTTAATTTTGCGCAAAGCTACACGAGGGCTATCTGCGATAGCCGTCCCTAACTTAGCATTGAAAGACTAGAGGGAAGGCAGTTAGTCATCACCACCCATCGCCAACTCTTGAGCTACTATCTTACCAACTAGTAAAAAGTCAACTCATAAGTTGTGTGAGGCCAATCAAGCTAGCTAGCTTTAAGTGAGGTGTGACAATATCAACTCAGAATTAATTTGCTCGTCGTGGACTTGGATCGTCGATATTTGTTAAATATTAAAATATAT
This sequence comes from Tachypleus tridentatus, assembly GCF_004210375.1. Classification (NCBI taxonomy): domain Eukaryota; kingdom Metazoa; phylum Arthropoda; class Merostomata; order Xiphosura; family Limulidae; genus Tachypleus; species Tachypleus tridentatus. The sequence continues at coordinate 55,613,365 of NC_134825.1, forward strand.
TTGTGTTAATAAAATTGTGTGTATCAATCTTATTGGCAAATATCATATATCTGATACATATTAATATTTAATTTCTAAATTAAAATTAAAATTTCCGGATATTTGAAATCTTAATACGTAACGTAGTAATATAATAAATCGGAAACTTGTCTGAGATAAATTATAATATGTAACATATTATTTTTATTTAGTGATACTAACTTTAGGTTTAAAACTACTTCATTCTTTGTAGCCTATTTAAAATCATTAGTCCCTATCACATGATGTCTCATGAGAACAAGTCTGCACAATGACATACTAAAAGTCATGTGATGGTTTCTTTGTTGTAGAGAAAAACCATAAGTAGTTATCTACTGTCTTTACTGTTCGGAATCAAACTCCTGAGTGTAGTTTTAAAATCGTGTAAAGTTACCACTGCCTCACTGGAACACGATACGTAGTACACCTGCAGAACTAATCTTGAACACTGTTACAGGTGCAGAAAACTAAACGAAAATGAAGTCATTTGAAATTATAGAACATTTTATAATCCATATATTATCACTACTGGGCTTCAGGGTATAGGTAAAAACAAATATAGGATGCATATGCATTTAAAAGATAAATTATTTGTGCTAAATGATTTAGGAAAATAAAGTTTGAAAACACCATTACTTTATTGCGATTATTGTTCTTTGCATAGTAAGCTTTTTTGAGACAACAATGCCTTTTTTTTCAGGCTATTTCAGTTTCAAGTTAACATGACCTTAGAAAAAACACTAGAAAACATTAATAATATTTAAATATAAGCTATATATCAAGGAAAAATAAGTTCTTCAGAAATTACAATAGAAAGTCGTAGCTCAAATATCTGATATTTGATCATTTTGTTATTCCTTTCAAGTTTTTATTCTTAGTATAATAAATGCTTAGACATTTAATGTCTCATACAGAAACATAAATAATTTAATGAATGACGAAAGAAAAACTGTTAACATCAGAAGAAACTGAAATTAACATTGTACCGCGACATCAGCATTATAACGTGTTTTGTTTTGCATATTTTCACTTTTCTGTCTTCATATTTCAATTGATTGCAATAATTTTATCTGACATGTGAGGTTTCTTGTTGATAACAAATATTATTTGTAATATAACGTTATCATTGTAATTGACTTTATTATTTAATATGCAAGCATCATTGTCGTTACGACAGTTTCGTAGTCCATGGTAACGTGAATGTAACTAGTTCAATTAAAACTGCCCATTCAACTTTAAATTAAAGGCTGTAAAACTTCCTGACATTTGAAATTAGACGACAGATGTCAAACACGTGGATATTTAGATTTAAAATATTAAAGAAATTAAAAATAAATACCAAGGCCTAAAACATGTAGGAAAAATCAAACAAACTGTACTCTCTCTATATATAGCAATAAGCTTATACAATATGCGATGAAGCACAGTGCATGGAACTTGTACCTAATTCATCTAGCTTCTAATAAAAGAAGTTTCATTTGGATTAACTGTTTCTCTAATGTTTAATCAGGAAGTAGTATCCTTTGTGTATAAATAATGACGTTTTTTTAGAAATTTATTATTATCATAAAGCAATAACTGCTGCTACTTGGTCTCTCCGTTGTTTTAAACGTGTAATCTGTTAGCAAGATTGACCACAACTGTATGTTATTATATATATTATCATGTTTCTGAACACTCTGATACAGAATTTAAAGGTGGAAGATGGTTGAAAATTAAATTATTATTTTTGGGGTTATCTCTTATAAATGTTGACAGAGCATGAACTAACGATTACTGTGTCTACAGTGTGAATCTAAGAATTCCTTGTTCTCGTCTCACTGCCGTAAAAAACATATTGAAGAGTTACAACAAATTTCATTATTCGGTTGTAAGAGTAGCCCATTATTTTTCGATGGATGTTGTTTCCTTGCTTCTTTAATTTACAAGCTTAGACTGGAAGAGACAAACTATTCTTTTTTACTACACTGTTACTACTAAAGAATGAATAACGTGTTAAATAAAATTATTTCATAGAGCCATAAATGGCTCTATTATATTTTTATGTTGCAAGTGTCATATTTCACTGGTTTCTTAGAGCCACAACTGGCTCTGTTACATATTTTTGTTGCAAGTGTCATATCTCACTGGTTTCCTAGAACCATAACTAGCTGTGTTCCATTGTTATCCTGTATGTGTTATATCTCACTGGTTTCCTGGAACCGTAACTTGTTGTGTTCCATCTTTATCCTGTATGTGTTATATCTCACTAAGTTTGGTTGAAACTGACCTCGCGGCCTAGGAGTAGTTAGATAACAGACAAACAGACAGGCACACCGACTTTTATGCCTTATATATTTAGATATGAATAATCTAACGCTTTTGCTCAGAAGTTAAATGCATCCTGACATTCAGTAAAATATTAACGACTGAACCAGTGTACGCGTATATTTACATATATATATGTAAATGATCTTGAATAAAAAAAAATGTATAGTTAGGTAAACAAAGATGGTCGTGTTTGTATTTTTAATGCCCCTGGTGGCTCAACGGTTGAGTCAGTACGTTCATAAAGATAAAATATGAATTTCTTTTTCCGTCATCGGCAGAGCACAGCTAATCCATTGCACAACTTCCTGCTTCACAACAAACGAGCAATACACTTAAAATTTCAAACCAGAATTTTATTTGAATTTTATAATTTGCGTGTACTGTTCACTTATCACTTAATAAATGTAATGTCCCCTATTTGATTTATGAACCTGAAATTACTTTCTAGTTGAAATAAGTTACTAGAATACACCCACACAAACATATAAAGGATATGCCTGAAAGAGATTAGAAGAACTAGTTTTGATTATGATCGATGTATAGGAACCTAGGTAGATAACTCACGAACGGTTAATGTTGTTTGATATTATTTTACTGCTTTAGTTTAATGTCGTGAACGAGGACTCAACTGCGTAACATATGCGAAGCCGATATCAAACAAGAGTACCGTTTAACATTACGCTTACCAGGTGTACCATTGTATTGTACAAACAGTTTATGTACCAAGGATTCAAAATAGTGAAAGGAGCTGCCAATGTATTCCAATATGTTTGTTTTTGAATTACGTGCAAGGTTACACGAAGGCTATCTGCGCTGGCTGTCCCTAATTTAGCAGTGTAAGAGTAGAGGGAAGGCAACTAGTCTTCACCACCCACCACCAGCTCTTGGGTTACTCTTTTACCAACGAATATTGGGATTGACCGTCACGTTATAATGCTTCAGCGGCTGAAAGGGTGAACATGTCTCGTGTGACTGGGATTCGAACCCGCAACCCTCAGATTACCAGTCGATTGCCTTAACAGTCGAGGGCTCCCTCCAATATGAAATAATTATGTTTATGCAAAGTTAACTAGAAATAAAGTGTAATGTCATATCTCCTAAACTATTTATCGTGAGAAAGGATTAAATACATATGGAATAGATGACTTCATTATCATCAATGCGCATAACAAAGAAATAGACTAACAGAATCTGAAAAGATAATAAAACATTACAGTGAATATGCAAAAAGTGGATATTACTGCAATTAATCATGTTATCTTGGTAGATCTGTTTTACAACCAGATATGTAATTAATGAACCATGAACACGACTGTTACATTAATTATATTCTTTCACGTAACCTATGACAGAAACGAACGTCCTCAACATTTTTGTAAGCGAGTTAAAAACAGACCATATATTGATGTTCTACAAAACTAAAACGAATGCCATAAGGTCGTTCGAGAAATTGAAACTCTGGCAAAAGGAATCTATGGTTATACTGAATATAGACTTTCGTAAGTACGTGGTCATGCAAAGTTATTACTAACAAAAATTAATAAGGTTAACAAACAATTAAGCTTACAGTTTTAAGAGGCAATTATAGAGTGTATAGCACTTCAAAACTGAAGGAGCAAGTACTACCCTACAGACCCCATAGTATACCATAAGTTCACATTTCATAGTTAACAGCAATAAATAAATTTTGAGAAATCAAGCTTGACCAACAAAGAGGCAGAAAAGTTCATTGAGGTATTAAATCACTTTTTGAGCCAATCAAAATTAAGATCATTCATGAAATAAATTCGTTACGTATTCATAAAATAATTGTTGATAAAAATCAGTTACATTAACAACTTCTAATATAAAGAAAAAATAGTGCTATTTGGTAACACTACATTCCAACAATGGTTTTAATGTCATGTTGCTTAGCAACAAAAGTATAACCTAATTTTGTTGTTAGTTTATGTATTGTAAATATAAAAGTAAATCTATAGACAACAACACTGGAAAAATATTTATTTACCTCTTAACTTATAGTCTCCATTTATTAAAGAGGCTTATTTTTTTATTAAAACGTTGGCATTATAACATAAAATAATTTACTTCAGAAAATACTTAAGTTTAAAACTGAATTGATATTTGTACTTTCATGATAAATTTTATGCACTTGGCTATAGGCTAGGTGATCCAACACTATGTCTTTACTTTAGACTTATAATACCAACATTCACTACACATATAAGGTTTTACGGAATCTCCCGCCCACACAGCCCCCTTGCAGTAGGATTTATATAAGTTAGATTTTTTTATTGAACCATGAAATAGTGGTGGCAGCTAGTCATCACCATCCACTGCTACCTCTTAGGCTACTCTAACAAACAACTTCGCTTGAAAATCTAAAGTTTATTTATACTTAATTGTTTTGTAAATTTGAAACTGTTTGACAAAAAACAAAGTACAACAGAAAACAGTTTCTGAAGTTGCGTATATATTCTTCAGTGAAGGTTTTAAGCTTGAATTAAGATGCCCATAAATAATTAAACTCCTATAATGTTACTGGAGTTATTGTTTTAAGTTAATAATTTTGTCTCATATTACTAAAATTCGTGTTTCAATACTCATAATGGGCATAGTAATATAGCCCATAGTGTAGCTTTGTGTTTAACAACAACTAAAATTTAAAACATTTTCTTATTTACTGGCAAGGCTAATAAATAGCCTGAAAAAAATATTACGAAAAATTACTCAGAAAACTGAAATGCTGAGGGGGTGGAAGTAAACAATAAGAACTAGGACTTGAAGTTAGAGTCATTATCTGCAATTTATCTGCAATTAGTGTCATTGTATGTGTGATTGTTGTTTTGTGTAAACATAAGAGATAAAATTATTGATATAATTTCACTTGCATGGTAACAACTGCTGCTTTGGAATTAAACATAAAGCTACATGAGGGTTATCTGCTAGCCGTCCCTAATTTAGTAGCAAAAGACTAGAGGGAAAGCAGCTAGTCATCACCATCCACTGCTACCTCTTAGGCTACTCTTTTAACAACGAATAGTGGTATTGGCCATCACTTTATAACACCCAGATGACTAAAAGGTTGAGTATGTTTGGTGTGACAGGAATTCGAACCCGCGTCCCTCAAATTATGAGTTGGGCGCCCTAACCAACTGGCCATGCCGGGCCCTTTTAAGGGATCTAGTTATGATGTTTTTTGGAAAGTTTTAAAACAGATGAAACTGAATTCCATATCAGGATGTTCTGTTTATTCGTTCATCTCTTGTTTGGAAAATAAAATTTAGTAATAAAACTTGAACTTCCGAATCCAGTTCGTATTTCTCGTAATTTCAACCTTTTTCATTTTCAGTTGTACGTGAGTTGTCCCTGTGGTATAGCTCTGTGCGATAGCATAAAATATTTTCTGCTTTTAAAGCTGTAGGCGAGTTATAAGTTACATTAATCCCTTACTATGGACGTTAGGGTACAGCTAATTGGCTGCTTTCTCAATGATCAGTAGTTCAAAATTAGAGACAGCAAGAGATAACATTAATAGCTTTGCTAATAAATCAGATACATTTTCAATCAGATAATACCTATTTTTAAGTGTTTTCTCGTTAATCGTGTTATATATTCAATGTATTTTCATATCATGTATGTCAGGGCTCTTTTAATGTCTACTTCTGACATCCGTAGCAGTCTACCCTACTCTGCAAAGAAACTCCTCGATATGAATACAGTGACGCAACAGACAGGAAGACAAGGAATGTGAAAGTGCAATATACCGAAGCGTTGTGAATAACATTGATTTGAAGGAGAAAAGATACAGGGTTTTTTTTTGGAGTCTAGAAGCCGATATGGTTGCTAGGCTTAACCATGCGCAATTACTATGCATGAATCCATTCAGCGTATCGGTAATGTGATACCGAAACAGCTAAACGTTTGTCAAATCAACAAAAGGTCTGTCAAGGCTTGACAAGCGTTCACTTATTATGGTTGTTAGATCTTCTGGAACTCAGCACTAGAATTCTGAGAACTGGCTGCGAATTGTGTGATGGTGAGAACTGCTCCTCTTGTTATCAATATGTGTGTTGGTCATGCAAATGAAAATGATATAATTAACTTTATGTGGTATGTTTTCTGTACATAGAGCATAGTAACTACCTATGAAGTACATATAAGTCTAAATGCCCATGGCTAGCTGAAATATCTAAATTAATGTATTCTATTAGACAGACCGAGTATTCTGTTTAGCAGGTCAATATGTTTTACTAGAAAAACAATATTCTGTCCAGAGACCACATGCTACTCATTCATAACTAGCCTTTTCATAAGTGGGGTTTTAATTTCACAGGACATGTTAAGAACCAGTTGAAACGATTTATTCAAGAAGTTAAACCACAGCCTACTAAAAGTGTGACCAACTGGATGTACCGCATATCTATCGTAATCTATACGAGAATATACCTTGCGTTACAGTTGCAGTTACGCAGCTTATGGCTAACACTATACGGTAGTAGCATAGTAACACTAAAAACTACCTTGTAATACTTTGTGTCTGGATACTTTTGGTAGGACACATGGTAATATACTCATCACTATGTAGAAATTTCTTTCCAAAACACTTTTTTAATACCGTTAAAATAATCCCAAATTTGCTCTTATTCATAAGGGTACAATATCTGAATGAGAGGTGAAGTGAATACATAATACATACCTCTTAGAAATTAATTTTGGTTATGACGTTGCGTTATATTCTCTTCCATTCGCCCATTTCAGTCGTGTAAGTAATTTAAGTCAGTCAATCTAAAAACAAAGATCATTCTGTTCTAAGAATAAACTGTGTACTGTGAAAGTAATGAAAAACTTAATAAATATCCCCAGAAGATAAGCATTTCTTTAATAGTTATCTACCTGAAAAAAAGAAAGAGATATAATGATATATTTTTTAGTTATACTCCAATTGACTTATTTTTCTCGCCTTACCTAACTAACGCCTACATTAACTGAATTTATGTGTACTTAATACAATCTAGAAACTTTCCTTGAACTAGTAAGTGAGTGACTTAATATTTCGTGAATAAAACTGTACAACTAACACTCCATATCCTACAGAGCGACGCAGAATTTACGTAACATAGGTCAAGTTTCAAATTAAAATACCAACAAAAAAAGATATTGCTCGTTTATCACTGCTAGCATCCGGGGACTTATGAGGGACTGCGAAACAGATGCCTGTTAAAACAAATTTAAGAAGTGTAAATAAAGCATTTCTTGGGGTTTAAAGTGAAAACAAACACCGTATTTGACAAGTGACGTCAACAGCGGGAAAACTAAAACTGAGACAAGATAAAAGCACTTGCTCTTTTTTTATGTTCCCTTTTTTTCTAGTTAGGCTGCTACTTGCTGGAAGTAAGGTTGTAATGTAATTCGTCACGATCGCACCAGACTGATAAGTCATAGATGGACTCGGATCAAATGGCTTTGCTTTTAAAGATAAACATTGTCATGTTTACTTAAGCAGACCTTGCAAGATCGTATCAATAGTACTGGTGGTTCAAGTATGGTAAACCGCTGCAATACACAGACACACACACACACACATATATATATATATGTTTTATGTATCTCCGCGTTCACGTTTGCATTCATTACTTTTAGATCTCTTAAATAACAAGCATATATATTTTCACTTGGCTGAGACTTCTTAACTCTGCAATAAATTTAAAACTCATAAAACTGAAAAATTATATACATGAAAGATAGTATTTCTTAATTAAGACGGCTGTTCACATTATTTTTAACTCACTTCGAAAGATAAGGGGATACAATAAACCACTTGTTCTTTAAGACGAACAGCCAGGATTTAGTAGTATGATAAGATTTTACTTGACAAAAATATCACATTGAAGGTCTTCGAAGACAAACAGATAGGATTGTTGTTAGATTATTCGTTCCTAACGAGACTACGTCGATAAACTTAGCTTCAAAATACACGTGGAAAGATAAAGAGATAACATACATGTTACGGTTTAAAAAAAAAACAAAAACAAACGACAATAACGTATTTATCCTATCAAACAAAGTAAAACAGGATGAGTATGATAGTATGTTACACAACAAACATGACAGTAATTATAAATTAAAATTATCAAATGGTAAAGGCGAGCACTTTTCTGGTAAAACTACATGTTTTATAAACATAATTATTTTGAAAATTTAAATTAAATGAATAATTGAACTGTAATATCAAATATAATACTGTAGTTTTGTTACGTTTCGTAAAATGGGGGTTATTTCTTGTTGTGCCTCCCAGCTTGTCAGCCGTAAGGTTACGGACTTACACGCTAAAATCCGAGGTTCGATTTCTCTCAGTGGATAAAAGTCAGCTAGCCCAGTGTGTACGTTTTTGCTAAAAACACCAACAGTTTTTGAAGCTTGACGTAAGCAAAAAAATTAAAAAATATTCAGAAACTATAAGTAACAACAGCTGGTAGAAAACAAGTGTTGTTTGTAAGTTTTATTTTTAAGTGTCATATCGTGACATTTGTACTGATACTGACTGACTGATAAAATTATGCTTGTGGTTACAAACTCTGACGATATTTAATCACTTTTAAAGGTTATAACTTCTGGTCTGCCATAGACGTTGTTTATAAATGGAATTTTAATAATAGAACATTTATATTTTCAATTCGATATATTTCTTCGCTTTCAATAATTAATTATGTTTGAATAAGATGCAAGCATGATAAATGTTCTTAAAGCTCATAAAAAAATTCCCAACGACTTGAAATAGCTAAGAGAGGCTTAATGTTTAATTTATTCTGTCTTTTAATCAGCCATAACATACATCAAAGTTGTGATCCTGAGGTCATTTGGGTTGATAATTCCCACGATACTACAAGTGCGATAAGACTTACTATTCCTACTATTATCAGAATTTATGGGTTATATCATTCACACTGTCAAAATCCACATTGCTGTACAGTATTATCAGAGATTATTATGTTAAAGGTCACAGGTCTCTAGAGTTATACGTGGAAAACATAAAATATTCTTTCACCAGTGATAAGACTGTAATGCACACGATATGAAGAGTTGATTATTTTGTATAAATATATAAAGTAGTAAAAAGTCAACGTGTCTGTCATTTTCCAGTTTAAGTTCTAAAATAAATTCAACATAAATTAGTATGACGCATAAACTTAAGCAAAAAAAAAAAAGAACCAGACAGTATCGGTGGAGTAAAAAAAAACTGTAAGCTGATATTATCAAAAAACCATGAGTAGTAAAACCTAAAAATACACGTGTGAATATATGTATATGTAATGTACAAGTGTACTCAAATGAGGTGTGATTTACAAAGGCTTATTTCTAAATGTAGCGTTTTTGAAGATAAACGTGGATATGAATCAAATGTTCGAATACCATGGCTTTCCAGTAGAAACAGAAAAAGGGAAATGACCTGTGTTGAATATATTAATACATTTTTAAACTTTATTGAGTCAGTAGATTAAATAATTTTCCAAGTCTTTCTAAAGAAAAACCGAACTTTACAAATTACCCTATAACTTTCAAGGGTATGGAAAATAATCGATAAATGCTATTTGTTTAATTCGATTATCTACTATAAGATAAACAATTTTACTAAATATGAATGTTGCTAAAGCTGACTTTTACTTTCGGTAACGATTATTTTCCCGAACTAAAGTGTTACAATTGAACTGGATAGTTAAATACTGACAACAACAAAAAATTAAACACAAATTTAGCTTACGGACTTTTTAAACCTAATCATTCAATATCTATTCTTAGCAAGATAGGAACTACATAGATGTATAGAGAGGTGTACAAGGTTTAACCTCTGGTAATAAATTTCAAAGTATTTATAGATAGTGTAGTATCGTACCAACAGAGAGACTTACTTGTTTGTTGCTTGGCAACGTCCCTACACCCTAACAAAAAATTACGGCAAATATATTAGAAAACATTTACTACATTTGTTTTAGACATTCCATATACAATTTTGTAAAGAAATTATGGAAACAAATCAAATGAGGTTTCTTTGTGCGTGCAAGAATATATACCCTGTTATTATCAACTTCTGGTCAAAAAAAGCTACCTAATTTGATTTTAAAAAAGTTACCCCTTAATCAGTATAACAAATTTAATATACTGATATGCTTAGACGTAAATAATGCCAGAAAATATATTTTTTGTGATTATATGAGTACAAGTAAATAAGAATGTCATAGCATGTCAACTACACTACACCTTGGTTTGAATTTCGCCCAAAGCTACTCGAGAGCTATCTGCGCTAGCCGTCCCTAATTTAGCAGTGTAAGGCTAGAAGGAAGGTAGCTAGTCATTACCATTCACCGCCAACTCTTGGGCTACATTTTTACCGCCAAATAGTGGGATTGACCGTCACATTATAACGCTCCCACGGCTGAAAGGGCGAGCATGTTTGGATTCGAACCCGCGACCCTCGAATTATGAGTCGAGCGCCTTAACCACCTGGCCATACGGAGCCTACACTATACCTCTTATACCCAATGCTAACAAGGTCTTTCGAGTCGAACGCCGAACCACCCAGCCAAACGAAGTCTTTTTAAGAATTACACGTCATAATAAGGTTTATGATTAGAATGCATTGATTTATGAGCTGAATATCTTTGCTGTTAGCAACATTTTCAGTCGTAATCCCAGCAATAGAGTCAGGGATGATTTTTTTTTGATCCGGTAAGCAATGTGACAAATAATTATATCGATAATTCAGAGTACCAGCTTATTTCTTTTATACCAAGGTGGAAATACAAAATATAGTGATGCAGTAACCTTTTCATAATACTTAATAGTTAGTTTTTAAATTATTAAACAGCTTTAAAAACCACACGAGGAAGCTCCAAGGGAATGTGTTCATTTGCTTAATTACGCAGCAGCTGTACTGCTCTAACATAAAAGTGTCTAGAAATTTCCCTTCCTACAGACCACTAGTTTATTGACAGTCTCTCACTAAAATTAATTGCTTCCTGACCCTGAACGCCAGGTTCTTCCTGTAGTTAGTAGCTCTTTGTGGAGATGTGAGATTATGCAGTTCTAAAAAAGTGAGACTGATTGTCTTCGTGTTATATATCTATATATATAAATCAAACTGTAACCTCTTGACTTCATATATTTAACTACACTTGCTAACAACCTGCTTGGTAGAACAGTAAAACAAGTATTAAATGGGGTTGTTGTTTGATTAAATCTACCATAGTCTAAGAAATCTACTTAGAGTTTGGAGATATATCATGAAAATTGTGAGTACGTATGAAGTGTATACGTCCTATTAGAAACGACCTCTAATCAAAGCTTCACCTTCTAAGTGCGTATGTTGCAAAACGTTAGATGTGAAATAGATTTTTCAAATGAGTCAATAAAAGAAACGTTCAGTTAGATTATTCCTTTTCAAGTTTATCGTTCAAATAAAGATTTATTTAGTCTATTTCTTTTCAAAGTTAACATTAATAGAAAATAAACGTGTACATAATGCTCGGTTTTTAACATTTCTAATTGAAATTAAACTTTTAAGAACATTTCTTAAAAAATTTAACTTTAATTAAAAGTTTATTGAAGAGAGACCTTTTTTTAAAAATGTCATTAAAATAAAAGTTTTTCAGAATGTTACACTTCAAGAGTTTTATTCCAATGTTTGGATGCTGCTGGCCAACCATACGACCTTCTCTTTGCCATGTAGTTCACATGTACATAAGGTGACATTTGGGTGGAAAGCTTCCATTCCACAAATTTCCCTTTCAATTGACGTTACAAATTAAAATGGTATATGTACCACTTATTCCCTCACATAACATAAGATTTTGGGGATGGATTAAGAAACTTGATGATGGAAAAAGTAATCGAAGTAAATGGCAAGGATAAATTACAATGGAGAGAAGAAAAAGTTTACAAGTTAACAAATAACAGTAATATAAAAACAAAGTGTTCAGTCGATTCAACACTGAAAACGAACATCAGTTAGTAGAGATGTAACTTAGCGATCAACTAGGAATGAGAGAAAGAGCAAGAAAGATGAGAAGAACAAATTAAGTATAATAAATCTGAAACTCAAGAATTGACTTATACTTCTAGAATACAAGACAGATATTGAAAAAATAAGCTGATTGCAAAACATCCGTGGTAGCAAAAGCATAGCGGCTATTGGAGATAAAAGGATTAACCAGATAGAATAGGTAATGGACACAAGTAAACATTACTGAAGAAAACAACAACATAGAGAAATGAAACAATGGTCAACGACTAATTAAAAAAATGTTTTTGTTTTGTTTGGAATTTAGCACAAGGCTGCACAATGGAATATTTGCTTTCTGTTCACCACGGAAATTGAAACTTAATTTCTAGTGATGTAAGTCTGTAAACATACCACTATGCCATTATGGAAGGAGACAATTAAGAGTGCCTTCATCACCTGGTATTCCCAGATGGTCATTCTTTCAAATACTAACCAGACCCAATACTGGGTGTCTTCGTAAAATAAGATATATATTGAAATGTGTAAGACTCTATAGTACCAGGTGATAGAAGAATTAATACACTTTAACAACAAAGAACTCTAGAAAAATAAAAATCTAGAATCGTACAAGGGTAATATTTTGACTGATCTGACTGAGATATCTATTTAAAAGAAACTGTTTTCGAGGAGGCCTATTCCAGTATTTCACAGACACTGTTTTCATTTTGTATTCAAAATTAGTTCTCATTTTATATATTTCTTCCGACCTCTGTACAGTATTTCTATTATTAAACAATGTATTTCACGTATTTATTTACTCCTGACAGGCAGTTACGTTTCAAATCTTCATTCAGATACGCGTCAAGATGCCTGTGTACGAATGAGTAAGATCCGACATGGTCAGGTAGTTAAGGCACTCGACTTCAAATTTGAGGATCGCAGTTTCGAATCCCTGTCACACCAAACATGCTTCCCCTTTCAGCCGTGGGGACGTTATAATGTGACGGTCAATCTCAGAATTCGTTGGTAAAAGAGTATCCCAAGAGTTGGCGGTGGGTGGTGATTACTAGTTACGCTCCCTCTTACACTGAAAAATTAGGGACGGCTCACGAATGAGTGGCAGTTGTTTAATTTTTAAAATATAATATATGATTAAAATATAACGTTTTGTGTTTACAAAAAAGTAAAAAAACTTTGGTATTGGAAATCAATTTTTTGTGAATCGCTCCTGAAGACGACGTAGAAGGCATCAAAACGCAAAGTGTTTTTAAGTAGAAGACATTGAAGGTTTTCATAAACATATTTCAACTGTCTTAATACGAAACACTGTACTTTAATTATTCATTACATTTTGTATTTCATGTGTGCCTACATATTATCATACTATGTCATCTCATCATCATTATTTTAAGAGAAACATTTGATTGTCACATAATGAGAAGCAGTATAATGAATTTCACAGCTAAGTCACCATCTGGAAATGGAGTAAGTCAAGTTTTCTCCTTAAACATATACAGACTGGACGTAAGTTACTAACACTTGCTATTAATCGTTTACACATATTTGATAGAACAGAGCGTCACTCTTTTGCGAGTAACATTGAAATACAGTGACATTCAGGGGTCTTCTACTCCCCCCCCCCCCATTCTTCAGGCAATGTGCCAAGTTTTCACAAGACAATTCAGTTAAAGTCAGATCTAAGCTCTGCGTTTGCTGAGGTGAAGAGTGAAAGGTATTTGCTACAAACCACTGCCGTTATATTTGCTCTGTCCGGTTTCTAGCGCTGTATGTTCACATACACACCGTTGTGCCACTAGGGGAGTCATATTGAAAGAGATGTAATTTTTACTCATCAAATCCCATCAACTTGGGTAGGGCACCATTTTGTAAAATGTCATCAGACCTAAACTCGATCATCTGAAGTAGATGAAAGTAGCATTATTGTTCAGATAAATTAGACGTTTAAGAAGCCATCAGAAACTTTGTAATCAGGGATGTGATAAACAGCTTAATGGTTATCACTCATACACAAGATCCAGCAACGCGTGTACAGTGGTTGTGTCGGTTTGCAGCTTTAAACTTTTATTAACATTGTGTATGATAGATCGGATATGGCTCTGGTTCTAGAACCTTGACGTGAGTGGGTAGCTTTCGTGTTTCGTGGATCTTCAGGGCTATGCTAACAGAAGCCTTGTGCTCTCGATAGATTCAACCATGTCGGAAATATCTGAGGAGGGAGAATCAGACAAAGCTAATATTCTGTTCTTCCGGGCTTATGGGTTTGGTTTAGGGTTAACAACTCAGACCTGTAAAAAAACATTATCTTTTATAGAAGCCACAACTGCATTAGGGATTTATGGCTCAGCTTTGGAAGATCTTTCTTCCCAGGAGCTTATGACGTGTTTTGGTGAAAGCGTATGGGAAGCCAAGTGTTCCAGTCGGAATAAAGAGGAATAAGTCATAATGAATTCATTGCTAAACATGCAGTTTCATATCACATGTTGCTTAGAATATGTATTTATCAAAAAAGCATTTGTTTAGGGCAGTGAAACCATTTTATCACCCAACATATCTAGAGCTCTACCATTCCATCAATGGATTTACACATCAACGGATTGGATAAACTAGTAACGCCAATATTAGCCAATAACTATTATTTTGAAAGATCCATTATCTCATTTTTTCTTGGTTTCGTTACACCAACTGGTCGTTGTGAGCCACGCCTAACAATACCTAAGTGTGATTCATGTAAAATGTCGGTGTAGATGGAGTAATTACTAACTGTGGGTATTCTATTACAATATGTGTGATGATATAATTATACAACTGTTTTTGTATTTATATTATACATTCTCGTGACATTTTGCAAATATGTTGAATAATAAATGTTACTTCCATTAATAATGTGAATTATAATATATACATGTATATATATGCTACTTAAATGTTAGGCTAATATATATAAACGTATCCCAGTATGTAGTATTGGAAGTGATTATAAAAACGTTAGGTAGATCAGAATCAGAGTGTACATAACATGGGAATACATCCTTTGATTATTTATCATTAACAAATTAGGAAGTGTCACAGCAGCATTAAAATATATCAATATAGTTATACTATGACCAATAACAATAGTATGAGTTTTGTGGCTTTCAGAATTGAGATAGTTTTAGTTGGTATGAAATAACCCGTGTTAAAAAGTGCAGTAAGATATTTGTCTCAATAGGATTTTTATGCTTGGCTCTAAAGAGGGAACGTGGAATTGACATTAGTAGTAGCAGAAGTGGGCGATATAGAAACCGAAACTTGAAAGAGGATGTGTAGTATATGAAAAAGCCCTGTGCAATACAGACAACGGTCGAGTATGTATTTTTCCATAGATGCAGTTTTGTACGTTGCTTCGAGAACAGTAAGCTATATATTATCAAGAAACAGTCTCAACTGTCGTGTAGCTTCTAAAAACCCACTGATGAGAATATGCAACTAAATCTAAAGATTGGAATTGACAACAGGCCACAAACAGTAGAATGAGGAAAACATGAGCTTCGTTCTCTTTATGGGAGTAATTCTTGTTTTATTTGTTCAATAACAATCAAGAGTAGTGCATTACTGTGTAACATTCACAATGAAGTAAAGTGGTGAATCAGTACAAGTCTGGGACAGTATCTCAGCCAAAGCTGCCTGTGATCAACACCAAATTTACTACAGTCTGACTGTTTAAATGTTCATACAGATGTTGATCCACCATGTCATTCTCCCAGAATTATGACTTATTGGGTGGCAACTAATCTTCCAGCAAGACGGAGATCCTAAATGTCAGTAAATGTGGTGAAAAGATATCTTTACAGTAAATAGAATGATGAAACACTCATAATTATGGTTTTGCCAACACGAACTTTCGATATGAACATTCTTGACATTGTATGAGCTTATGTAAACTCTTAGAAGGTCGAAAGGTGGCTAAACAGCTTGATTTTATTGTGGGGACTAATACAAGACATCTGGAACAACATTGCACAATCACACATTGATAACGATTGCAGCAAGTTGAAAATAAATATATCTGTAAAAACGGCTCGTTTGGGTTGAGAAAATATTTTAAGTAGCTTTCGTTACTCATCGTTTCTGACTCCTATATGTGCAAGGCTTGTGTGTTTCTGTAATAATCTCCGTTATTGTCTATTGGACCTAAAGCAATATTATTGTAAAATTAAATTCTAGCAACTCCAACACAAGTTCCAGTTACGTATATGATTAAACGTAATTTATTGTTGACAGAATCATTCAGATGTTTTATTTGTTCCATGATACTAATACTTTCTACGAGCACTAGCTAAAAGTTAAGTCAAGTTTTCTTTCCTCATTTGACATAGTTTTCTAGAATCTAAATGATCCTCATGACCCTAAAGAGGTTTTAGAATTAGAACTACTTCAAAAACCCCACCAATGCTATAATGATAATGAAAGGGAAAAATTGAATTACAAAAAATATGTTGTAAAAAGATGAATACATAACTATATTACAAATTAATATGTTGTAAAAAGATGAATACATAACTATATTACAAATTAATATGTTGTAAAAAGATGAATACATAACTATATTACAAATTAATATGTTGTAAAAAGATGAATACATAACTATATTACAAATTAATGTGTTGTAAAAAAATAAATACATAACTATATTACAAATTAATGCTAACTTGCACGTTGATTTCGTGGGTTTTGTTTTTGTTCACAAGATACTATTTTTCTTTCTCCATTAAACATATTACTTGTTACTAAGAGTAGGTTTAAATGTTTTACAGAATATCACAGCTTCCTTTAATTTTTAAAGTGTACATTTCACTTTTTAAATTGTCTAAAGTAACAACAATTAGCGCAATATGACGTTCACCATTAGTCTACTCTCTAACTATAGGTAATGAAACATGTATAACAATGACGAAACTTTGTAGAATGGACAGCAACTGCCTGTTGTGGAGACACAATGTAGAGGATGACGTTTCGAAAGTTTTTCGCCTTTCATCTTCAGGTAAGAGTGTGCGTAGGTGTTGTCGGTCTTTTATAGTGTCCTGGTGGATTGTGGAGAGCGTGTTATGATGTATAACAACTCTCCTGTATAACATTGACACTAGTCAAGTTGCATGGCTTTTCTTAATTAGCGTTATTTAAATATTTACCATTGTTATTACTTCCTTTTTATAAGTATTATTACAATTGTGAACATTTTCTAATATTATCATGTACATTTGTCTACTGTTAAGAAGTAAACGTTTTTATTACTTTCTGTTACCATTTCCATGTTTGTTGGAGAGTCTCTTTGGTTGTTCATATATTTTAGTATATTGTTTCTTATCTTATTAGATTTATTTTGCTACGATAATAACATTCATGCTATTTATTAATTTATTTATTATACTCAATAGTTTTATGATAAAGACTAGTGAGCTCGTGAGCCAATGGCCACATCTACAAAGTCACTATAATACAAATTCAGTCCTAGAACTTTTATCTTGCACTTTTAAGATTAATAACACTGCACAACAATTTTTTGAAACGTTTTGCTTCCTGAAAAGTTTTTGCTGATTGTGACAGGTACCTGGTGGGTATGCACAAATATAGTTTTGGTTTTGCTTCATCACGTAGGAACTCTGAGAAATAGACAGTTAACTGTTTACCGGCAATAACGTATTTAATTGCGTTTATGTTTCTAATACGCTATTAATTTCAGCATAATTAAAAGTGTTTTGCTCCTGATTTTCGTTTGTATTCAATGTCCGGTGCATCACGATGCAGTATCCAATAGTAGTCAGCAAACATTGACGGATTCCAGTTGCCCTGATATCATTTTTCCATTGTAGAAAAAATGAAGATTTAGGTGAAACGGTACGTGATGGGCAAATTCGGATGTGATTTTCGTGATCAGCAGCCAAAAATCTATGAGGAACACCCAACAGTGTTCAAGAAGCAAAAACTTTGTTGTGCAGTGTTATCATTGCCGCTATAATTAAAAGTTAATTTACTTAACCAAGTTATGAACGATAATTTGTAGGCCTACTGAGTACATGCTCTAATGTAAATCAATGCCAATTTTATGGTGTGCTTTATGGGAAACTCAGTAAAAGCGATTTTGCGAAATACCCATGTTCCTCAAGAGGTTCTGTGAAAGGTTAAGTATTCACACAAGCCTCGGATCCGAGACAATTCCTTTGGCACCATTTAGAAGTTGGTAAGTTCAGCAGTTTAGGAAGATGGATTTTCGGGACATTCCAGAGTTTCCCAATAGATAAGATAGAATATTTTAGTTTTGTATAAACCTCGGAACCGACAGACAGACACACACACACGTATACTGAATCTTATTATATAGATTATTTTGCACTGCTGACTTAGTATATAGATTTTGAAGTAGTCTAAATCTCCTAAGATAGCAGAACCTCGTGAGATATCTTGTGAATTGAACGTAGATTTTTCTTATTTCTTGGTAGGATTGTTTATTTTAAATTTTGGGCAAAACTACACGACAGATATATGTGCTGACTGTCCCAAATTTGGCAGTGTAAGACTAGAAGGAAGGTAGCTAGTCATCCCTACCCACCACCAAATTTTGGGCTACTATTTTACCAACAAATGGTGTGATTGACCGTCACATTATAACGGCCCCACAGCTGATAAAGCGAGCATGTTTGGTAGGACGAAGATTCGAACCCAGACACTATTATTAATAGGCGGGTGGGTTCGGATGACATTGACGACTAAAGTTCTGGCAACATTATAACAGGGCATCGTGGATTTGAACATTTCACATATCTATGTAGTCTCTCACGTCACGCTTCTGCTTTATTTGAACATTTCACATATCTATGTAGTCTCTCACGTCACGCTTCTGCTTTATGCTTGCTACAGTTGTACATTTTGTAAGTTACAATTTTAACTGTTTCTTCCTCAATAACGCTCTGGTAAGACAAACAAAGATGTTCTTGTAGTTGGTACAGGTTAACATCTGTGTTTCAGTGTTTGAAACTAACAGCTTGGTCAGAAAACGGCCCTTTGATGACCTATCCTTTAATTACTGGAGATAATCTTTTTTCTTTCTTTCTGAAAAACAATATGAATGGTTTGTTTACAACCACATTTCCATTAAAACTTTAACTCTTTTATGTTAAGTTATACTACTCGAAGACAAAGAAAGTATTTAACGCTTTTATATTAATTTATAATATCCAAAGACTGTTTAACGTTTTTCTATTAATTTATACTACTCAAAGACAAATAAATTTGTCAAAATAGAAACTTCCTCGACGATTTATTTATAGAAAAATTTTAAAAAAATTGTTATATGTAAAGATTTTGAGAGACCTTTATTGGCCTGGCATGGCCAAGCGCGTAAGGCGTGCGACTCGTAATCTGAGGGGCGCGGGTTCGCGCTCGCGTCGCGCCAAACAAGCTCGCCCTCCAAGCCGTGGGGGTGTTATAATGTGACGGTCAATCCCACTATTCGTTGGTAAAAGAGTAGCCCAAGAGTTGGCGGTAGGTGGTGATGACTACCTGCCTTCCCTCTGGTCTTACACTGCTAAATTAGGGACGGCTAGCACAGATAGCCCTCGAGTAACTTTGTGCGAAATTCCAAAAACAAACAGAATTTTGTTTTTTGAGACTGTAATTTCAAAATTCTATGATATTTTCTATGCCGTTACTTGTAATATTTTTAAAATGTTTTCCTCAACATGTTTATCTTGATTATACAGGATGAATTAAAAAAAAAACAATTAAAATCACATTTTTTTAAAGTTTAGACTATGCAGAAAAAGAAGGTACGTGTAATTAGTTACTGTTTTTATGATGTCGAGCTTGCGTTCAATATTATATCATGAGTAGAAAATGACGTTACTCCAGACAGACCAAATTTAAAAACGAAGCCTACATTTTTTTCCTGTGATTTATCCATTCTAATTTTGTCTTTATAGGTTTGTACAGTAGAAGAATGTTTACAGCCTTCTTCCGTTATTTCACCCCCTGGTGGCTGGCGATGCGAACTCCCCTATCATACTTTACGACTTCCTCTTTAAATGATAAACACTTGCGAAAGAACAACAAATACGAGTTATTTGTTCAACAAAGTTACACCATTATAAAGTGTAGCATGCTCATTTGAAGACAGAAAATACCTGGGGTGGTCCGACCACCATGTTTGCATTTTTTAAGCACATGTTATCCCAACTTGTTAGGGCACATCTAACAATATCCTAATTTTAAAATAATCTTTATAGTGTAAATTTATTATCAATATTAAAAATAATAAAATGGTGCTGCTATTTGTAATTGAGGAATAAGTACTTTACTTTTGAACTAACTAAGAAACAGAGAATTATTGCCAGGATACGTATCTTATGTTTTTAGTCAATTTGTTAGAATCATGCTTGGTTACAACTATTGCATTGGAAACATTTAAATTATTATTTTTAATGGCATTCTATATCTATGTTTATCTATCTATACAAGTTGTGATGTAAATGTTGAACATATATAATTATAATATAATATGTGAAATGAAAAGGTAAGGAACTTTTAGCAAACATTTTATTTTACTACATTAATGTTGCATTCAAATGTACAGACACAGCACTCTAACTACACTCAATAATTTGTTTTTACCCCATACTTTAGTTTCTCCACTTTAGAAGCTCACCGGTAAATTTTAAGGCTTATAAAACTAAAAACCGGGGTTCGATAACCACTGTAACCACATCATAGATGGTCCATTGTGTAGCTTTGACCTACTAACAAACAAACCACATACTGTGTACGGAACCATAGATGTAATTGTTTTCTATTGCATAAATTATATAAAGCACTTAATCAAAACTATTTTTAGTGCATAAAGCACTTAGTTTAAATCACTGAAAAGGAAAGCAACATTACAGAAACTTAGATAACAGTTACATCAATCAGATAAATAAATTGGTCACAAACTACTTTAGTTCTTCGTTGATAGGATCTGAAAAATATGAACAAACAGCAACCCCAGATGTTTGGAACTTTTCAAATGATACGCGTGGAGTAAACCTTAATGTCTGATTAATTACTAAAAGTTATGTAGCATAATCAAATCTCTTCAGTTTGTCCGCCATAAAAAAAGTCCACCTTCCGAAAGCACTCGGGATTTTTTGATATAGTATTGTCCCACAATTATAACATGTAACTATTTGGAGATGATTGCATAGGCTACTGCGTTACATTTCAGTGTTCACAAACAAACTGTTCAAATCTGAAAACAACTGAGAAACTGGATCAAGTGTAAAACATAATCGTGGTAAAGAAGAATCAAAGGAATGTCAAACTGCATATTAACGAAAAGCAAATCTCACATTGTCAATAACACAATAAATTCAAAACCATAATATTCACTTTGATTAAGCGAGTAACCCACAAACAAATTCACTTTTAAATGCAATAAAACAAGAATGTTAATACGTAGATTGTTTGTTTGTTTGTTTTAATTTCGCGCAAAGCTACACGAGGGCTATCTGCATTAGCCTACTCTAAGTTAGTCATGTAAGACTAGAACGAACCTCTAGGGGAGCTGCTTCTCAAAACATGATAAAGAGAGAGCGTTAAAGGGTTGAGACATTGACTTTGTACATATAATGGGATTCGTTGAACCATTCCAAAGTGAAACACTAAATGAGAAAAGTTTGCTGGGTTTTATTTTAAGGATTGTTTGCTTTTGAATTTCGCGAAAACTTTATACGAGGGCTATCTGCGTTAGCCGTTCATAATTTAGCAGTGTAAGACCAAAGGGAATGCAATTAGTCATTATCACCCACAATCAACTCTTGGGCTACTCTTTTACCAACAAATAGTGTGATTGACTGTCACATTATAACGCCCTCACGGCTGAAATGGCGAGCAACTTTTGTGCGACGGGGATATGAACCCACGACCCTCAAAATACGAGTCGAGCGTCTTAACCAACTGGCCATGTCGGGATAACTTTAAAGAATGCAAGTCTTAACCTAATCACCAAAATTGTGAATTTAGATAAACAATAAACAAGGAAAAAGTCCCTCAGTTACACAGCAGCATGATTGCTGACTTGCAACTTTAGAAACCAGGTTTCTAACCACTGTGTAACTTCAAGAATAAATTGAAAACCAAAACTTGAATACTTAAAGAATGGACGTCAGTTTTGTATATGATGTTTGAACACCTTGAGTACCATACATTTCATTCAACAAAACATTATGACATAAATTAGAAGATAAATCTCCAAACATTTTTTCTATTATTTCTGTTGCATCTTAAAGGGTTCGAAACTTTGGGCTGATTTTAGTTTTAGTGGACAATATACAGAAGCCAAATCTTACTAAAATATTTTTGTGACAATGATTGGGTACAAATGTTTAGGTACAAATCCTCGTTGAAAGTAAAAGTTTATCGTTGGTAGTTTTAGTAGCAGAAATATAAATTAAATACAACATTTACTGCATTGCTATGGATGACAGAAAACTGGGATCTAACATTACATGGTGTTACACTCCCAACTCGAGAAATACCTTCAAGATTATTATAACCATTATCACTTATACATTTAAACCCGGCATGGTCAAATGGTTTAGGCACTTAACTCCTAATTCGAGAATCGCGGGTTCGAATCCTCGTCACCCTTAAACATGATCGGCTTTTCAGCCGTGGGGGCGTTATAATGTTACGGTCAATCCCACTATTTGTTAGTAAAAGAGTATCTCAAAAGTTGGTGGTGATGACGAACTGCCTTCCCTTAGTCTTACACAGCTAAATTAGGGACGGCTAGCGTAGATAGCTCTCGTGTAGCTTTGAACAAAATTCAAAACAAGCTTATAATTTTCTGACTTGTGAGGCCTCTACTGAAAGTACTCCACACGCTTTTCATGTTATAACTTAAAGTAAGATAAGGTATATTTCTATGTTTTGTTAGTAAGCTCAAAGCTACAGAAAGGAATATTTGTACTCTGCCCACCACGGGTATAGAAACACGGTTTCTAGCAGTACAAGTCCGCAAATATCCGCTGTGCCACTGGGGAGCAATAAGCTATGCCACACTATCGGTGTAGTAAAATATAACTATTACCCCTCCTCCATATAGATATATATGTGTGTGTTAACACATAAATGTAAAGTTTGCATAAGTCATAGAAATATGTTGTTAAAATTCCAAACTCTTTGTTCTGTTCAAAATTTGTTAAATTTATGAATATATGGTTAAAATATGCAAAAAAATAAGTCTTGGAATTTCTTCAATTACGAATGAAATAATTACTGCCGCTGTTGTTTAAAACACAGTTTAGTTCCTATAAAAAATAAATATATACATGCCACTCAAAAAACAAACAAACCATGTTTGTCACAGGTCAATGAAGCGGATATATCAAATACACACAAAACCAATAGAATATTTGTATCTTCAATGTCAAAACATCGTTTTGAATGGTATGGAAGTGAATTTCTTAAACGTATATGAGTCGTTCTTTCGTCTTCGACATGGTCATGTATTAATGATAAAGTGGGCACAAGGATTCCTCTTCATTACCTCGAGGTCAGGACCATTTCATAAAAAAAAGTTTCTAAAATCAAACAAACTAGAGAATAATATTAGTTAATAGAATTACAGAATTCACTTGATAAATCTATTTTTAAATGCTCTAATGCTCTTGTGTGTATTATTTCTCCTTAGTGTTCAACGTAAATAAGGTTATTTGTAGTTCTTGTAAACAATTTTGAGATGGCACTGCTTTAATAACCAATCAATAATAATTCTCAGTTAAGTTAATCTGTCACTTACATTTTTTGGTGAATTTCCAAATTAAGCGATGTATCTAATTAAACATATTTTAATTAAAAGTTTAATAGAATAAACTTTGATACTGTCTGATCTCTGTGATATTTGTAATATGAATTTTGATTAACAGCAAGTGATCAGATTTTCATAAGTTACTAAGCCCTAATACGTAAATTCTTCCTTTAGCTACTCGAATTAAAAGCCGATATTAAGCCTACATTACAATAGAATACACATATTATGACTACTTACTATAACAGATAGAAACGGTAGTGCACTTTGAAGTTTAATACAATGTTCACTTCGATTATATTTGCAAATGCGTACACCAGTGCAATTTAAAAAAAATTAAATCTAACATTATCGTTCTTAATTATTTCAATTGTAACTTTCTTTGGAACCATGAAACCCAAGTTTACATGATTGAAGTATTCAATGTTAATCTCAAGAACTTTTAATACTTACATATTTCGAGTTTTTTAAAAAAAAGATAAGAAAATGCTCAGTCAATACATAAATAATACAATAAAAATATATCAACTTAAAACGATAAAATCGGGTTTACATTCATTTCAGTCTCAGAAATTTAAACTACCCTTACACATGTTATTGGCAACGATCTCAAAGGTCTAAAAATAATAGTAACTCACTATTACTCGAGCAGTTCAAAATTAAACTAAATCCTGAAGTAAATTATACAAACTTCCTTTCGAGTTATTTAATTAAAATAGTCTAACCGAAGTTCAGATCGGCACGAAAACTATACTGGAATTTGCACATAATTTTGATTGATTGTTTGTTTGGAATTTCGCACAAAGCTACTCGAGGGCTATCTGTGCTAGCCGTCCCTAATTTAGCAGTGTAAGACTAGAGGGAAGGCAGCTAGTCATCACCACCCACCGCCAACTCTTGGGCTACTCTTTTACCAACGAATAGTGGGATTGACCGTCACATTATAACGCCCCCACGGCTGGGAGGGCGAGCATGTTTGGCGCGACTCGGGCGCGAACCCGAGACCATCAGATTACGAAGCGCACGCCTTAACGCACTAGGCCATGCCGGGCCCTCATAATTTTGAAAAAAAAGTTTATATAATGCTTAAAATTAAGATCCATTCTACAGATACCTATCTGACCTTTATTTTTGACATGAAGTAAATAGTAATTATTAATATAAAATAATCTATTATAAGACGTTTTAGAGTAGGGAATCAGTTGAAAATATCAATACCCAGTTTTTTAACATGTTAATTAAAAAGGAATCATAAAACTGTAAGTGTACAAGTAAACTTTTTGTTGTTTTTTTTTGTAAAAGTTAAAATATTCCTTTCTCTTTTTACATGAAAAAGGAAAACGTGTTACGATTACGATACAAACATGCAATAAATAATTTTCAGATAATACATTTTACGAGAATTACCCTGATTGAAATACTAGATTTCCATTTATGTGATAGGATGTTCGGCTTAGCTAGATAGTTAAGACGCTTAACTCGCAATATGAGTCAATATTCTCGCCTTTTCAGCTTTGGGGATGTCATAATGTGCTTGTCAATCCTACTATTCGTTGATGAAAGAGTAGCTTAAGAATTCGCGGTGGATGGTGGTAATGACTAGTTGCACCTCTTCAGTCTTTCACAGCTAAATTAGGGATTGCTAGCGCAGATAGTCCTTGTGTAACTGCGTGCAAAATTCAAACCAATCAACCAATTGGGTGCTACATTCCCATTTCAATTCCTCTTCAGTCTCGGAGGCATCTCCCAGGAGAAAATTCTTAAAAAAAACAAATAATATGAACCAGATATTATATTAGGACGTGTTTGTACTTCTAAGGGTAATAAACAAATGAGCAGACATCTTTCACTATAAGTGGCTCTTCTAATATCCACAAGATTGTTAGCAGGGGGAGATTTAATATCCGATATGAAAATATTGTGACAGGCTAAGTTCAACAGGGGACGAGCGTGTCACAAAGACCAGTTTACGATCTACAAATAAACGCTGAATTAGTCCGCCTGTTAGATGGGATTGCGTTTTGTGTCCGTCAACAACAACTATGCGGATGTTATTATTTCTCTAGGCTGGGACCATTCGTGCATTGTGCAGTTACTAAGAGTGTAAACATTTAAACAACACTGCTGCCACAGCTCGCCGTAACGAAAAAGTCCTGTCAACTGAATGCATTTAATCAATATTCAAGCTCTCTATTATATATGATAAGAAAACCGTTTTCACAGTGTTGTGTTTTTTCGCCCTGAAACACCATATTAAAACTAAACGTGTAAGTCCCATATATTGTGCAAAAATCATGTATACGTATATGGAGTTTTGATGAAAAATTAAAACGTGATGGTTGATATTAATTGTTTATACTGAAAGCTATTGTAAACTGTCGCCATTTGTTTGAATTAACTACACAACAGTCAACGACTGCTAGCATTTACACGAAAACATTTTCCTAAGTTCTTCCTTAGTAAACCTAAATTATATTTGTGAAAACATGATTCATGCAAACTTCAATATATGAAATGTAACTACTCACATACAGATCATGTTGTCACAATGAGCACAAAAAAGACGAATATAATGGCCAAGAACCTAAGTATCATCTGAAGAGTTTGGTTGTTTATTGCATTTCGAGCAAAGCTACTCGAGAGCTATATGCATTAGCTTTCCTTAATTTTGAAGTGAAAAACTAGATATGCACCCCACCCCAGTGACACAGCGGTATGTCTGCGGACTTATACTGCTAAAAACTGAGTTTCAATATCCCTGGTGTGCAAAGTACGGATAGCTTATTGTGTACTTTCTGCTGAGCTTCATACAAACAAAATCTCTTTGACTAAGGTAACCATTTGTAGGTATCTTCTCTCATTGCATGATCATAATAACACATTCAGTTCTGAACCACGTTAATCTTTTTTTTCAGACTGAGCTAATGATTAGGTCAATATACCTGCAATGTGCGAGTCGCGGGATTTAAACCCGTTGCTCTTCATAGTCGTACTTTCAGGAGTGAGGATGTTATAATGTGACGGTCAATGCCACTTGTCTATTGGTCAAGAGTAGCATAAATCTGGACATTGGTCGGCGTTGGCTAACTGCCATACTTCTAGTCTTTATTGTTTGTTATTAAGCGTAAAGTTACACAAAGACCATTTGTGCTCTGCCCACCATGGCTATCGAAACTCAGTTTTTAGCACTATAAGTCCGGAATTTAGCTTTGTAAGTTCGTGTGTGTGTGTTTTCATATAGCAAAGCTACATCGGGCTATCTGCTGAGTCCACCGAAGGGAATCGAGCCCTTGATTTTATCGTTATAAATCTGTAGACTTACCGCTGTACCAGCGGGGGACTTTTTAGTTCGTAGCAGACATATTGCCGTGCCAGGGGATGCAGAGATTTAATTGCAAGCGCAAAACGATTGCCATTAATATGAATACGAGAATACATTTTACGATAGTATGTTTATTCCTATATTATTACTATTGTGAAGATGCTTAAGTAAATATTAAGTTCATAAAATTATTTTAAATATATGAAAATAGTGGACACTATACAATGATGAAAAACAGAATTAATCGCTTTGGAACATCTAGTATAACTTCTCAATAACTGACATTTTATTATACAACACTGAAAACTTGTTGTCTCTTACTCTCTTTTTTTTTTTTTAAGCAATGTGATATTAGCGCCACCTAGTTTTCGCTATTTGAATTAACGCTGACAACCCGATAGAGTGAAATTCGAGACTCTTAATATACAAAAGTTAAAACGAAACGTTTCTAATGATGAGCAAAAGATGACTATAAATATACTTGTAATGTGATATACGAAACATAACTCTTTATACACAATTTCCTGTGTGATACATGATGAGGTGATCTTATCTAGAAATAATTTTTGTGTAATAAAACTAATATAAGTAAGAATAATATGCTTGCTATTTTCAGAAAAACAAACACTCGTCTATAAATATTTCTGTTTCTTACGTCTTAGTGACTCTAATATTAAAAAAATTACAAAGTTTAATCTACGCTAAGCACTGCATCTAGGTGGGCGAACTGCTTTAATTTCCTTAACAAGTATTTAGCAATTATTATTATTATGATTATTTAATATTTAAAAATATTTAGATAGCAGAAGATATTGTGGTGGAAATAAAATACCCCCTCCAATCACGCCTCCGAAAGCTTTTTGTCTCTTCAAATACAAACAGCCAACATTATTATTACACTGTAACAATAATATAAAATATAGTTTAGATCTCCAACATTCATGTGTCATTGAATAACGCTAATATTTATCAATATCTTATTGACATTAGGGTATCCGTATAATATGTTGCTACTAGTGACAGTGAAGCCCAGATTCAGGAAAGCATGTAATAATAGTAATTGTGATATACGTAAGATACGAATAATACTCTTACATAGAGAGAGAAAGAAAGAATAAATTAGTTTGGAAATGGAAAGTGATTTGCATAAACTGTTATTTACTCAACAAATACACATGAGAAGAAAAGGTGGCATTTCAAAACTATCTCTGCACACTCACTCTTGATCTAAAATTTAAAACCTTAAACCAAATTTTTTTTCAGGGAATTATTGATTCCTCTTATAAGCTCTTTCAAAGTTTTAGTGTTCACTTCTGTAATAGAAACGAGATCAAACAAGATGACTGCATGAATTCTGAGCTGATTAAGAAAAAATTGGAAAGTTTGAAAAGTGATACGGCTCCTGGGCCAGATAATATTTTCCCAAGGGTTTTGAAGGAGAGTTAAAGATTGGAGGTGTAAGCCACTAACTATTTTTTGTCAGTTCTTTAATGATGAGCAGGTACCAGGTGACTGGACGCTAGCTAATGTAACTCTTCTTTTAAAGGAACGTAATAAAAATTGTCCCAGTAATTATAGACTCATTAGTCTTACATCAGTTGTGAGAGAATTTGAAAAGTTTGTTAAAAGATACTTTGCAAAGTAATTTAACAAAGTTTAGAATTTTGTTGGGTAGTCAACATGGTTTCACTAAGGAAAAATCTTGCTTTACATATTTTTGACATTCTTTGAAAAAGTTACTGCTTATGTAGATTAGAGTAAGGGTGTAGATTTGTGTATCTGAGTTTGCAGAAAGCATTTGACAAAGTGTTACATAAAAGGCTTATACAAAAAAAAAAAAAAAGTATCTATAGGTGTGGGAGATAAGTTAGCAAGTTGAATAGAAGAATGGCTGAATGGAAGAAAACAGGGGTTGTTACAAATGGAATTCAGTCAAACTGGATTAACGCCACAAATTAATCCACATATACACAGTACTTTTTACATGGATAAACCAAGTGATTTGTTAAAGAATCAAAGAATTTACTGTATGGTTAAAAAAATATTCTGTTTGTAAATAAAGTTGTTCATCATCTATGTTAGAAATGCATTTTCATTTTACCATGTGAAAAACAAACAAACTAGACATTTTTTACTTCGGCTAGTGGACTGTTTGATTATGATCTATTCTCACAATTTCATGGTGAATTTTTATATCAATCATTGAGTAGGTACCAGATCTTTTACACTTTATTTCTAAACACTCGATCTTTGTTATTAGGCATCTATCCAATGTATTAGCTTTATAGATTCTCATGTATTTGGAGTAATGAACTTCATAGTAGATCATCTGTCCCATCTGTATAATGTTCTGCCAATCAAATGGTCGTTTCACCCACACGTTTTTAGTGAGTGGAACACTATAGATGGAGCTAGTAAAAAGAAAGTTGATGTCGCTCTTCTACTAGTGGAAAGCTTTTACTGCATAATCATTATCCAGTATTAAAAATCACGTGAGTTAAGATGGGAATTGCCTGAAAGCTAGTGGTATGCAAATAATATTCAAGGCCGATGTTCAGAAAAGATAGAATCTTTGTGTGATATGGCAGGTATCTATTGGAAATACATTTTGATGTTGGAAAAATGTTAACTTTCACAAAAGAAATCTCTTGCGAATTAACCAGCAGAAAATGATAGAATGGGAGTTCACATATTCACCTCTGTATTTGGCACACTAGATTTGTGATGCGTTAAAATTTTTCATCTTGCTTTTACGTTAACGTTTTCCATTCTGCTTATTAAATGTTTTACCCTTCAGTTCGCTCCAGGTGAACATGAATCTTGAGTTTCATACTACCATTTCTAGTTCATAGCAGTAATTTAGATATTACTGGTTTTCTTATGTTTCCCCATCGGTGTGTTTATCTTATTAAAGCATTGACTTCCGAACGGGATCCTCTATTGGTTTGAATCCTGAGTAACAACATATTTTTAGTAAACAGATTTTTACCCACATCCTAAAACGTACGAACGCTTATGAGCACAGTCTCATCTAACCGATCTGAACAGCGCATAATGCTAGTTTCTTGCGAAATTGTCTCCAAACACGAAATTTTCAGGATCGAGACATTAAAACAGTCACAAAGAGGTTCGTATACAAGCAGTTGTTTCCACCCTCCTTTACGGATCTGAAACATGGATCACATATCGTCGACACCTAATCCAGCTAGATCGCTTTCACCAAAGGTGCCTACGAAGTATCTTGAAGATCAAATGGGAGGAATATAAAATCAACTTCAGTGTTCTCGAAGAAGCCAAGAGTAGAAGCATTGAAACCACCATCATGAAGAGCCGCTTCCGATGGACAGGCTACATGTTCCAAATGGATGACAGCCGACTCCCGAAACAGCTCCTGTATGGTCAAACGAAAAATAAGAAACGGATGAAAAGAGGACAGAAGAAGTGGTTCAAGAATGGCCTGAAGACAGTACTTATGAGCTGCAACATTGATAATGACAACTGGGAAATTCTCGCTCACGACCGAACCATCTGAAGATCTCTTATTCACCAAGGAACAGAATTCTTTGAGTCATCAAGAAGACAATATTTTGAAGAGAAGCGAGAGAAGATGAAACAACGCCATCTACTACTAAAACCTCTCCTTCCCTCTGAACTGACCTGCCCTTACTACCAGAAGACCTGTGCAGCAAGGATTGGATTCACTAGACATCTCTAGACCCATGTACGAGCTTGGAGGACCATCATCCTCGATCTCGAGGATTGAAACAACGACGACCCTCGTCCCGCTCAGCGACTTCTTGATGGAGTCATTTTAATACAGTTAAATTTTACAGATATTGCAATATAATTGAATTTAAGGGTGATGACTGCTCATCAACACACCTACTCGGTTTTCTCACTTTTCATCAAATCAAATGATTTCATGAAAATAGGTAAAACTTCTATGGATTTAGGCAAAATGGGAGGACATTTGCTTGAGTATGCGACTATGGTATATTTTCATCTCTGATTCCAATAAGTTTGGGGTGTTGTAAGAAGGTTTATCCCTTCAAATAGTATACTCCTTTTGCTTTATTCCCATTTTCTCTCTCAGACTCTCTTCGGAATTTTATTTTTAGCCAAAGTCTCTTTGAGGTTCTTTAAACATTTATTTTGAAGGATGCTACAAAATTTTGAAACATGTTTCTCGAGGAAATTATCAAAGGATTTTTGTGCTTGACCAGAAGATCGGGGATTGACATTCAGTTATAGATCTAGTTCGTTTCAACAGTTTTATCCACCTTCATACTTTTTACTCACGGAGTCCATCTTTATTCTTAGGTAAGCATTTACTTCAGGTTTCTGGAACACTCATTACAAAAAGGACTGACTGTTTTAGCTCTATCCTAACAACCAGCTTGTGTCAGATGGTTCATCAATGATAATAATTCCTTCCTTTTACAACAAAATACCCTTTTTACCTGGGAGTATTTTTCAACACACTTCTCAATCAGACTAAATGTTCTTCCTTTTCTTTTAAGTTCATCTGGCTGCCTACACCAGAAGAGCTGAAGAAACCCCATAGCATGATCCAGCCACTTCCGTGTTTAACTGTAGGGACGGTGTTCTTTGGAAGATTTCGTTACCCCTTCTTACGGAAAATATTGCGAACATCACTGTGGCCGAAAAGCCAGATTTTAGTCTCATCTGACCAAAGAACACTCTTCCAGTAGGTAAAGGATTTATCTACATGTTTTCTTGCATACCTCAATCGTGCTTCTAAATGAACAGGCTTTAAATATGGAGTTCTACGAGGACGGCATGCTTTGAACCCAGAAGAGCATAACATGTTCGTAACTGTAGAGGTGATTACTTCAACCCCAGTTTCCCTTACCAGTTTCTGTATATCATTACGTGTTAAACAAGGGTTCCTACTGACTTCTCTGATCACCTCCTTTTGGTTCTCTCTGGAACTTTGGTAGAGCGTCCGGAACAAGAGAGATTAGCAGTTGATCCTGTCAGCTTAAACTTGGCAATTATGCTTTGAACAATAGATTTCGGCACATTAAGTTGTGTAGCAATACCGAAAAGAGACACACGAGACTTGTATTTTACATTAATTCGTTTTTTTTAAATAACTGGACAGTTTCCTGTTCACCATGGTGACCAAGCAGATAATGACGGAGACGGCGCTAAATTGCCGGTAGCAAATTTTTTGCTGGCTAAATTCCAATAATTATGAACTTAGTGTCTAGTTCTGGAATGGTATAATGTAGTTTATTCACCAAACTAAACAAAAATTTTACGGGAATATCAGTTTTTTTACACGTTCTGAAATGTACGAATACTTTCTGCTTCTCCTATTTTTGGTTATTTGTTTATAAACAGTTTATTTGTCGCTTAATTTACATAACAATTTATGTAGTTATGTGCTAGTATAATATTTATAATATAGTAAACTTATATTAGCCTAATCGGGATACTTTTTAAGTTATGAGCAAATAACCACTCGGAACGCAGAGGTACGAACACTTTCTGTCGTAACTGTATGGATAACAAAAGTTGGAAATGTCTTACTCATACAGTAACTGAATAATATGGAATTTGACACATTATACAACTAGCCATATTAGTCGTTACACGTCTGGATATTCATTTTTAAATACTACCTTTCGAAAATCAATCTTCAAAAACCAGTTCTATATAATGATATGATATTAATATCTTCAACAAAAAGTATTAATGTTATTGTACTGATTTAGATACTGTTTCAAAATTTAATCCATTTATTAAACCCAGTAAATGTATAAATGAGCCATACCTTCCTAAGGCAGTCATAGCAACTTGCTATTGGTATTACTGTTATTAATACTAACTATTTCCATTATTGTTCTCTTTAGTTTAAACAAACATAAATAGTAAAGAAAGAAGTTGTTGTTTTTTTAATTTAGCGCAAAGCTACACGAGAGCTATCTGCGCTAGCCGTCCCTAATTTAGCAGTGTAAAACTAGAGGGAAGGCAGCTGGTCATCACCACTCCCCGCCAACTCTTGGGCTACTCTTTTACCAACGAATAGTGGGATTGACCTCATATTAGAACGCCCCCACGGCTGAAAGGGCGAGCATGTTTGGTGTGACGGGCATTCAAACCCGCGGCCCTCATATTACGAGTCGAATGCCTTGTCCATCTGGCCATGCCAGGCCAAAGGAAGAAGTATCGCGCTCAAAGGACATCACCTCACTCTGGTTAGATGCTTCAGGGGATAGGGAAGAGAAGAGAAAGTGATGTCATAAAATATGACCAGGTATTGTTCCAAGTGTTGTTACCAGTAAGTGCATCCTTAGAGACGAGTTGCTAGGCCGCTATGGCAAACTGCCATTATGTTATAAATCACCAAAGTTTCACCAGAGGGCGTTTCATCAGTTCGCATTGCTAAATCATTATGACAGGTGACCACGATGGTAACCAGGATTATATCATAATGAAGTGGTTAACGATTTTCAATGGTACAATAAAGTGTGAAAACAATATTTAATGTAACATGATCACAATTATTTACATTTTACTACGAAGACAATGCATGTCTGTAGGTTAATCGTTCTTAAAAAAGCAATATCATACAGTGATTAAAACTTTTACTTTATGCAACAACTTACATCATTTATAAAAACGTTTTTGATATAATAACAGTTTTACTAATTTGTAACAAAATAATTTAAACATGTTTCACTAAGACGGACTTCCACATTATTTAATCACAATTATTATCATAAAAAGTTAACAAGTATAATTGACCTCATAAGTCATAAATGTTCAAATTTCATTATGTTAACATTCAATATCTGTAATTAAATAATAAATGGTTAACCAATTGTATTCTTCCATTTTCTGTATATCCATTATCACTGCTAAATGTTCACAAAACCTGTAAAAATATGGAATACATAACTTCTTTCAGATAATGTTTTGTATGATAGGCTTAATGAACGAGTTACTAACATTTAAACTACCACAACTTTCAAACATGCATACAAATGTTTACAAATCGTTAATTTATGAAACCAAAAATCCATATCGAATGTCTAAGATAATAGATAGTTATTTTTGCCAGCGCGTGACCAAATGTAAAGCGTTTGTGTTTTGTGTGACTATGTAGTGAGCTTACACAGATAGCGACGTTTCATAATTGATAATTACACTTTAGAAACATACAGTTTAACTAAATACAAAAAAATGTGCTTAACTGACACTACATATTTACAGCTTTGAAGAGTAAACCATCTATTTTAAATATATTGTAAACACATAGATTGTGATAGTGTATTATAATTGACTTTTAATTTAATAAATGCTTCCCAATAAATATTAAGTACGTTATATGTGTGTTTTTCTAATAGCAAATTTACAACAATAAAATCAGGGGTTCGTTTACCTTTAGTGGACACAGCAGATAGCCAGTATTTACAATGTGTTATAATTAACTTTTACTTAACTCACTTCTCCTCATAGACTAATGTTCCAAAATATCTTGAGGAACGTCTGTCACCATGTTGATCATACAAAAAACGTACTCTTATCATATTTACGTCATTTGTCTATTAATCCAATTTTCTTACAACTAAAAATAATGAATGAATGACTTACTGTTTCTGTGCAGACTCCTTATCAAGAGCTGTTGTAGATTGTTTCATAAGACCCAATGTTATATGCAATGGTGGAAACAACACCTTCTGGTGGTCCACTAGTGGCTCACACTTGACATTGTGCCTTCTCACAGAGAACTTGGTCCATTGTGGCCAGTGCTTCCTGTTGTAGTGCGCTGTGGTGTCCCTGCTGTCCCAAAGGCAAAGATAACAGGGAAACTTGGTAAATCCTCCTTGGAAACCCATCATGAATGCCACCATTTTGAAGTGTCCGATAACCTCCCAGCCATACTCATCATACTTCAAGGCTTCTAGCAAGGTCTTGACACTGTTGTATTCCTCTTTAGGTGCACCGAATGAGCCAGGGGAGGAGATGGATAGTCACTCCCGTTATGGAGCAGCACAGCTTTAAGGCTTCTACAATATTCTAGGATATTCTTGAAAATTCTTGTAAGTTCGAGAAAATTCTCTATCAGCTACTCAGCACTGAATTTACCTGAAATGTTCTGGAAAATGGGTAAATTTGAAAATTTCATTACCTAGGTCACAAAAGCAAAGAAGAGAAAAATAGGTCTTTTCCATTTACTTTAGGCATAAGCAATTGGGAAATAACACTTTCTGCCCAGGAACAAGAAAAAGTAAAAATTTTGTTACATAATATTATTCTTTGAAAAATTAGTTTACTAATATTAAAATTATAAAAACTTACCATTTTATATTGATTGTTTACTTTAAATCATATCATACAAAACAAAACAATTAACATTTTACAGCCATAATTAACTTGTTTACTTTAAATCATATCATACAAAACAAAACAATTAACATTTTACAGCCATAATTCTATGTCATTGAAAATCAGTAAAAAAACATAAGATTCAAAATTTTGTTTGAGTTAAGTAACATTTCAGTAAAACTTCGACACTGCGATATTCCTAAGTATTCGTAATGGCAAATATAATGTTTTAGAAACAGTGAATGTACACTTAATGATAAATAGAACGTGTTACTTTTAAGTTGACATAGTCTATTTCGCAATATACATCCGAAGCGGTTAGCTCAACCATATTTAGATGAATTATCTTTCATTCACTTTATCAAATGTGCAAAGATCATCATAGTTCTGTGATTTTCTTATACGAAACTCACTTCTCGTCATAGACTAATATACTATCTTTAGTATGTGTAAGAAAAATCTTGGACACACGTATTGACACATTTGTTAACAAAGCATCAAAATACACTCTGACACTATTTACAGAAATTTATTAGTTTACAGGTAAAAGCCAAATTTGCTTTTTTATGGTTAAATTACATACCATGAATATTAGTTTCTAACAAACCTCCATTTGATGTAGAAAACACGTTTCGTGATAACCCGATGTAAAAGTATTAATGTGTGTATGTAAAATAACATATTTAACAATAATACTGAAGTATGCGTGCATAAAACTTCAAGATACACTAATCTGTTATTTAAGAAAACTCGTTAGTCTATAAAACACTTATATACATCTAAATGTAATAATACCTGTCATATATACTTGATCAAGTATACTACCATAAATTAAACATAGGAAGCAAGTTTCTTTATTTTAGAAACTATGCAAAACATTTGGAAACTAAAGTGTCTGTTCCCTACCGTGCTGACCTTCACTTACCACTACCGTACAGCTTAAAACAGATGTAAGCAAAATATCATACAAACACAGGTTTCCGTCTGTCATAACAGAATAAATTTGCCATTAAAACAAACTGTATGCACACTATACATTAATTTTAACAATGGTTTTGTATCAAAATAAGTTTCTATATCATTACAGAAAGCTAAATATATATTCAGAATAATTGCTGATTCAATAGGAAATTATTTTCCACTTCTAGGTTATTACTTCCTGTTGTTTTTTTGTTATCTAGAAATCACATATTTGTCATTTAAATATAACACAAAGTTATAGAGAAGGTGTAACTTCTTGAAGGTGTAATCATTTAGGTACTACACAAAGTTATAGAGAAAGTGTAACTTCTTGAAGGTGTAATCATTTAGGTATAAATGTCAGTATCGTCCACCATACACCTTTATTTGAGGGTCAGAGTCCTCTGACAGTGTAATAATACTTAATATTTACAACTAACACAATGTGTATGAATTACCAAGATTAAATTAGCTTTCATACAAATTAGTATATAATTCCTGTTATACTTCCGTCGTTTACGATATGCAGTAAAGTTCATTGTAGTAACACGAATAAGTCATTTTTTAATTATGATCTAGATATAAAAAACATTCTAAATTATTTCATATAGGCCTTCTAATATAAATAAGAAATAATATAAAACCCGTAATATCTATCAGTTCAAGGCTGATCCATTTGTAATGATCCTTCGATCGCCACATTGGTTAACCTAAAATCTATCATTCCTGAATCACCTTTTATTTCAGTCATGCTTATTTGATGCAAATTAATACAATGATTATCGTAAACAGTTATGTGACATAAGTTGATTTCAGATTCTACAGAAAAATTGTAAAACCACGTGCGTGTCATGCAGTTCTTTTCAAGATTTTAAACACATAACAAAGGACTATGGACAACACCACCCACAACCAGCTAGCCATCCGTAATTTATAAGTGATAGACAAGAGGAAAGGAATCTAGTCAATTCTACTCATAACCAACTCTTGAGTTTAATTGTAACCAATGAATTGAAATAATATACAATGAGGGGATTTGAATATATTGGAACTCCAGTAACCTAAATACAAACGTATACCAAGCCTGTAGAAAAGTAAATCAAGTTATTTTTTCGGATTTTCTAATTTTAACATATCAAGAAAAACAACCTCAATATGAATATCAACTTTATTCAACATTACAGCAATTACAGTAACTGTTCTGAAAGCTTCATTATTATTTTTTTTGGGCCGGCTTGACCAGGTGGGTTATGGTGTTCGACTCATAATCCGATGGTCGCGGGTTCGAATCCTCGTCGCACCAAACATGCTCGCCCTTCAAGCCGTAGTGGCGTTATAATGTGATGGTCCATTTCACTATTCGTTGGTAAAAGAGTAGCCTAAGAATTGGCGGTGGGTGATGATGACTAGCTGCCTTCTCTCTACTCTTACACTATTACATACTACGAAAAAATATAAAAATATAAATCGTCATACATGGACCTTTTCAATATTTCTATAAAAGTAGAAATAATTTATTTTTAAGAAAGCATAATCTATTGTTAATAAAACTACAACTATACAAAGAGTCAATCAAATACAATTTATTTAATACTCTGTACTTTTAATACATGGTTGTATTTAAATTGATGAATATAAATGTATTCATCATTTTGTTTTCAGATGGTCAGTAACCATTGTAGTGAAAATATTTCAGACAAAATGTCTACTAACTGTTTAAAGTAGGTTTCAGTTAAATCTTAGGTAATGGTATCCTGCATTCAACAACAACAACACTACAATGGCATTCAGACAGCAATTTCAAAAATTTAAGCATGATGTTTATAGTTTCATGACGAATATGAAATAATACTTCAAACAACAAGCTTTGCCGATTGAGAAAGTAGATTGTATATATAAAGGAACGTAAAGATATTCTAAATAATTTAATATATTAACATTGTGATGAAATGTTTTGTTCCTTCAGTAAAAAAAACGTAAGTGTGAAACTAGTCCACGAATATAAGAAAAGTTGCTAAAATGGAATTGGAGTGTGTTTTATTGGTAGGGTATGAAAGGTTTTACGAATATATAGTAGCATTCTGAGTTCAGATTTTGCTTCCTCCTAAAATATTGAACTTGCAGAAGTACTGAAGATTCGATGGCAATGAAATCTAAATCCAGATGCATTTTTACTTTTAACATTTTTATTTTGTGCCATTCGTATAAATATTTCATGAATGAGATAAATGAAGCCGAAGTAGTCTGTTTTTTTATATATTACATCGAATATCATATAATTTTATTTCTGTCAGAAGGCTAGAACCAGGCGTGACACAATGGTTAATGTGCCTAGAATTTTTAATCTGTTGGTTCATGGTTTGAGTCCCTTTACCACAAAAGCAAGCTATACACGTTGGAGTGGTGAGTATTTAAGAATAATAACAGTCAACCATAACTATTGTTTAATATAAGGAAATCAGGAGAGATCATGGTATGTACTATGTGTTTCCGTTATTGCTTAATTTGCCAAATTAGTAAACAGGGGTTGGACAAAAAAAAAAAAAGCGGTACCCCTTGAAAACGTTGTTAGTTTGTTATACCTTTTATTAGATAGCAGGAAAATGTGTCAAACTGTATTATTAGAATGCACTCTGCGAGATCTGTTTAAACATGATCTCCAATCCTAATTTTAATGCTGACTTTCGTAAATACCCAAACCTTTCATGATGTCAGTTACATTTTCTCATAAAAAGTATCGTGCACGTGCTGTAGTTTCTTAGATCTTCTTATTATAATTAGTCTACAAATGATCAAACAAGTTTCTCTGCAATTCTGGAGTCGGTAAAAGATATCTTCGAAATAATAGATTTGATGTTATGGAATGACTAGGTCATTCGTCTGATATCAATCTGATTGAAAATTTATGGGCTGAGTTAAACCGATTAACGAAAGATCGCAAGTCAAACACAGAAAACAAACTTTATTTAGCTTTATCGATATCTTATTCCATCATTCAGTTTTATGTAAAGAAACTCCATTAATATTTAGGCTTACAATAAGGCCAATTTATTAGTTATATTTTTTTACACAAGTGTACAAAGCAAAAGTTTAGGAAAGTTCCCATTAAAATAAGACATCATTTCAGTTTATATTTGTTACGCTCATCCAGTTTTATGCAAAGACACCAGTCTACATTAACAAATTTTGTGGAACAACCATAAAAGGTGGTATGCGTGTGTTTGTATGTGTGTGTGTATATATCACCTAAAGCACATTTACACATCTACTTTTAAGAAATTTAAGTGTTTTTTTTAATACAACGTTGATTAATTTTTGTTCAGTTTGTCTTTAGTAATTTATATCGATGAAATTAAACCACAAGCTAATTTCTGCATGTTAAACAAATTAGAAGGCATCCTGTGGGAAAAAATTACTGTGAAGAACGCTTTGAAGTTTTTGTGTCCAGAGCATGTAAAGTATTTCACGAATATCTTATGATAAATGGAAACAGCTATTGGACTGAGAAATCATACATATTTCAGTTTATGACTTTCTAAACAAGCTGGTAACACCTGATTACATTATGAGGTATATTTAATTTCACAAACTGAAATGGATAAAATAAAGCATATAGAGTTATAAACTGTCACTAGATGGCGCGGTATATGCATATTCAAAGATTCTTAGGGTTAGCGTATATTGGTTAAACATGCACCGAAACACATAAATAACAAACAATCAATATAAAATTCAATAACTACTGCACCATACAAAGTTTCATGTAGTACGTCGTCCAAATTTATACACAAATATTCAAACCATAGACGATTGCATAAATTGTTAACTTGCTTTCAGACAGATCGGTAATAAAATAACAAAACGATCGCTACTACATACATGATGGAAGTAGACCTAAGTATCTCTCAACTGTTAACATGTATTTTCGAAATAAACATTTCATAAGACCACTTATTACTAGACTATAAAACTCACACAAGTTTTGGACTAATATGATAACATTTAAAAAAGGTTATCTTTTACATATAAAATGTTTTTGTATTAGTTAAGAACCAGTGAAATGTGTCGTATGTATAAACCAAACTGTTTGTTTAAATGAAACACATTTAAAAACCGAACATTATGGACGTTTTATGCAACACAAGAATGCTAATGATGATACTTACGATTACATTTGACTTGAAAGGAGTCAGAGCAAGTACGGTTTACTCCGACCCTCATGTAGCATTACTACCAACATTCAACAGGAAGCAAAACAACAGTACAGACTGGAGGAAGATGTCCAACTGAACTTGAACCTCCCTGGTCTATAAGGCCAAAATCCTAACAATAAGAAGAAGTTAGGGTATTGACTAACAATATGTAAGCATCTTCTGTGGCTTATCGCTTCACTGCTTTCCTCCATAAAACTAATTTGAAGAAATAATTTCCAATGGTTTTCTGTCCTTTTGTACAGTTAGTGAGAACAGTTTGTTGCCTAAAAGAGATTATGTTAGGTAAACGTTGTATTAGATCACTCAACAAGCAGCTTATAAGGAACCAATATATTAACCCTTTTTATCTTTGTTAGTTTCTGTATAGGATGAAAATAAGACATTGTAAATTTTAGAGAGTACAATAAACAAAATGCCACTTCGTTATTAATATGCATAAAACTAATCAAATCCGGACGTAACCTCTATCCCAGTGGCTAAGTAGAAAGTCTTCAGGCTTACATGGCAAAATTCGGATTTCAATATCTATAATGGGAAAAGCACAGAAAGCCCATTGTGTAACTTTGCGCTTCACAACAGCCAAAAAGATTTAATGGAAAGAATTAGAATAATACATACAACAAGAAATGAATAGTAGATCAATATTAGATCTTATCAAATTCAAGATATTTAAAAACGCAAAGGTCTGTAAGAAGCTTTGCTCGTATGTTCCACACCAACCATTATTAAGATAAGTTAATGCTTTAAGTTGAATGTTATGATGAAAGAATATCGCAAAAAACCTTTATGATCACAACACAGCAGTCTAATACTAAAATATACCCTAACGGCTTTTCTGAGCATGAAGAAACTGTTTAAGTTTTCATGTTTGTTTGTTGTTCTTCTTTCAAACTAATACATCTTTATTGATATAAGGAAAGTAAATTAAAACATTTAAAGAGGTTAAGTTTCGACATTTGTAAAATGACGCACATTAGGTTAGATATTTAACGTTATTCATATCTTATTCATCCATCTGCTTTTATGTAATGACACTCCATTAATGTTTAGGCTTACAGTAAGACAATTTTATTAGTTATAGATATATTTTCTACACTAGCTTATGTTTTTTTATTATCAATTTCGCGCAGAGATACACGACGGCTATTTGTGCTAGCCAGCCCTAATTTAGTAATGAAAGACTAGAGAGAAGACAGCTAGTCAACACCACCGACCGCCAGTTCTTGAGACACTCTTTTACCAACAAACGGTGAGTTTGACCGTTACATTATAACACCTCACGGCTAAAAGGACGAGGAAATTTGATGAGACGGATATTCAAACTCGCGATTTGCAGATTTCAAGTAGAACGCCTTAACCACCTGGTCATGTCGGACACATTAGCGTGCAAAACAATAACTCAGGATAATTTGACTTATTTGTTATTTATTAGGTACAAATACAAAGATCGATATAAAACGTCATTTAAACTTGAAATTGTAGCAAATTTCCTCGATATTTATCAGTAATTACTGATTTGATTTTAATCATCCACTTTTCATTCTGTTCAAGGTTCTTGATTCGCCTATAGTGTTGTGTTTGTTTGTTTTGGAATTTCGCACAAAGCTACTCGAGGGCTATCTGTGCTAGCCGTTCCTAAGTTAGCAGTGTAAGGCTACAGGGAAGGCAGATAGTCATCACCACCCACCGCCAACTCTTGAGCTACTCTTTTACCAACGAATAATGGGATTGACCGTCACATTATAACGCCCCCACGGCTGAAAGGGCGAGCATGTTTAGCGCGACGGGGATGCAAACCCGCGACCCTCAGATTACGAGTCGCACGCCTTAACACGCTTGGCCGTGCCGGGCCATAGTGTTGTGTGATAAATACTTCTGGTTGTGTCATATCTTCCATTACACCAGTTTTTCATCTGTGAATAAAGAATGATTTATTTTATACTCACAGATCTTTCTCGTAAACTTTGCACTCGTTATCATGTATCTGGTGTCTGAAGAACCACTGAAGCAAAAAAGAAGATCCCTTGTGGTTGCAAGTGTAACTGCCGGCTTCCCTTATTATATTGTTTTTTCGTTGTCGTCTTAAATAGGGACCTAGTTAACTTCTAAAATTGTGTTCGTTTACTACAAAATCATTTTGTTTTAAAGTAAAATGGTGAAAATTCATTCGTATTGAAACTGAAGTGTAATTTTTAATTATTAATTACTTACAAATGTTTTCGAATTTACGTGATTAACATAAGTACAATATGAAAGAAATGGATTATAACATAGTGTACATTATATAAGAACTAATTAATCACATCTACTGCCTGAGTGTAACTTACAACTAACTTGAGTTACTACCTGCGTAGTTTTAGGAACGTATCTGTCAAGGGGTAAAAGGAGTTCCATGTTAACTTATAGAACATGCCGATAAAACATGAATGGGAAAATATTTTCTTTGTCTTTTCGGACCACACTTGAAATAAGGAGTGAACTAAAATCAGGGTGAAACAAAAGCCTTTGTTTATCTCTTTCACGTAGTTTCACTTTTCATTTTACCATAATGTTATAAACTTGTTTTGTTTGGATGATATCATGCAGTCATAAGATTCCTAAGCAGGATATTGCGGTTCCTCTTATCTCTTTTCTTGAGCACTTGATCCGGTAGCTAGTACTTGTTCTCAGATAGCCTCGCATTGTCCTTAGTAAGCTACAAGTGGTATTTCCAAACGACCATCTTTACGAAGCTTAAGAGCCAGTGGTCATTTACCAAATACAGTAAGATGAGAGTCCAAGTCTTGGGTTGAATACATAGGCTCGCAACACTTATGCAGCGAGAGGCCGAGAGTTATCTGCAGAAAGGCTTTATACGATAAGAAGGCTTATTCTCCCTGGCTAAACTAGAGATTTAACATACGCATATCATCCCATGTCATGGAAGGAGCCATGAAAATAATACTTCAATGATTTCTGGCGCCATAGCCAATCATGAATCTTGATTTGATGTCTGTTTTTTCTAAGAGAATGCAATAGTTTATGCATTATTGTCTGATAGTCATGTCTTGTGTTCAGGTGGAGATAATTGACCAGGAATATTGGTTCCGAGTAAGGAGTTTTTCATGAACAAAAAACACGGGCAAGAAAAAAAATACGTGTTATTGACAATTTTGTATGCAATGGTTTGAGACTTTCAGAAGCGTTTTCTGAAAAATATTCGTTTTTCTGAACGACGCCATTTTTATATGATGTATAAATATTTATTTATTAAAGTAATCACATGAGCGCAGAAGTACATAGCTCGTTCTTTCTGAAGTCTACTTATACGAGTAGTTCAAGTGTGGCGATTTCTGGTTGTAGAAAATTCAGAATAGCATGTATTGGTAACTGTCGTTAGCAATAATACGAATCAAGGAAAGCTCATGTGTTATTCCCTGCCAACAAGAGTATTTAATGTGTATAAAGCTTACTGTAAACACGGCCCGGCATGGCCAGGTGGTTAAGGCACTTCACTCATTATCTGAGGGTCGCGGGTTCGAATCTGCCTCACACCAAACATGCTCGCTCTTTCAGCCGTGGGGGCGTTATAATGTTACAGTCAATCCCACTATTCGTTTGTAAAAGAGTAGCCCAAGAGTTGGCGGTGGGTGGTGATGACTAGCTGCCTTCTCTCTAGTCTTACACTGCTAAATTAGGTACGGCTAGCGCAGATAGCCTTCGAGTAGCTTTACGCGAAATTCAAAAAACAAACAAACAATCATTGAAATAA
The DNA here is from genome assembly GCF_004210375.1 of Tachypleus tridentatus. Lineage (NCBI taxonomy): Eukaryota > Metazoa > Arthropoda > Merostomata > Xiphosura > Limulidae > Tachypleus > Tachypleus tridentatus. The sequence goes on from NC_134825.1 coordinate 55,658,137, forward strand.
GTAATTATATGAATACTAATAAAAAAAATCTAGTTTGGGGAAAGATCCAAGTTGGCATTTTAATCAAATATTTTTAGGTTTGAGTCCAAAACATGAAACTATGGTTAATACAACATTTTTATGATGACTAATAATAATTATCATCTTAAATTACAACAACATCTGTATTGAACAGCATCCCCCAGTGGATCAGCTGTAAGCTTCTGGGCTTATACGCTAAAAATCAAGTTTCAATACCCGTAGTGAGGACAGCACAGATAATCCATTCTCTGTTTTTTTTTCGTTTAAATAGAAACAATTAAACCCTATATTAAATAAATATATATTTATCCGTAACTTGTTTTAAATACATATTTTGTGTGCACAGAGTTAACGTTTAAGATTACTAATTTCGAAATAAATGGAAAGAAAACTATCGCATAATGAGATTTACAAATACTGAAGAAAAATAAAACACTTATTTAGATCAAAATTTTTATTATCATGTTTGGGTTATAGAACGATTAATAAAGCTCTCACGTCGCAATTGGTTTAAAGAAATTTATAGCCAGTAGTTGTAAACATTTTAAGCATAACAAAATGTGATTCGAGTTCAACAAAAATAATTTATTTGTGTAAAGATACACATAAAGTTCTATGAAAAGTCTGTGCTTGATGTAGAAAATTAGCTGTCGCTTTCGGATTTAGTGTACAGAAACTTCTGTAGAACACGTATAAAATTTAAGACAATAAAACCAAAGCAGGCCTGTGTAATCCATAGCGTATCTTTGTACTAAGAAAACATCAGGAAAGTAGCTATTCTAATCCAATCAGATTCACTTCAAGTTCAAAATACGATTCTTAAAGTTTCGTAACTAAAGTGAGTGAGGTGATGAATAATCATTTTCTTAAAACTCAATGATTAATTTGGTTGCATCTTTCTATCAGTTTGGTTTTGCTGTTAACATTAGAAGACCACTATAGTGTGTGCGTGTTTTATTATAGCAAAACCACATTGGGGTTTTGCTCTGTCCACCGAGGGGAATCGAGCCTCTGATTTTAACGTTATAAATCCGTAGACTCACTACTGTACCAGTGGGGGATGACCTCTTTATATAAACGAGTAGTGAAAATAATTCTCAAATCTTCAAACTTAATGTCCAAGTTACAGCATTTTTCTGTACATTTTATTTTACTATCATGTTAAAAAGTCTCATAAGTGGTAAGCAAGAACAAATATATAAATCCATTTTAAAAGCTCAGGTATTTCTGCCTCCACCATTTTGGATAAAAACCACACTAATTTCACATGAGGAGATAACATTATTTCAAATAAATGTTTATAACCAAAACTTTCAAAACAAGAAGTTGTTGAGCACATTTGTTTATCTTACACACCAGAAGTGACATCATTAATTGTTCATGTAAGCCAGTAATTGAGGTGTCATGTGGAGGAATTATAAATAAAAGAGTTGCCCAAGAGTTGCATTCCTTTAAGTCTTACACTGCTAAATTAGGGCTAGCGCAGATATCCCTCATGTATCTTTGCGGGAAAATTCAACACAAACAAACAGTATAAGTAACTTTCGTTTTAATACCGTTTGTACAATAATGCAGTGCATAAACTTCTCACTTATTTCAGCGCCATATAATATAAATTTGATATAATATAAATAAATCCATAAACCTTTGTTTCTTTTTTATTCTATAAGCATTTAAAACATGGATATACACGTGTACATAGTCTATTTATCATGTGAAAACAAGAAGGAACTCTCAATATCCGCGACAGTAATTCGATCCGAAGTAGGTAAAGAGATGGAGCTATTAGCTGAACGTTCGGACTTGAAAAAAACTCAAAGCCATTCTATGGACCGCTATGCTGCATCTAAAAATGTGGTCAGTTTCTAAAATGAAGCTCGTGGAATGCAGATACGTTCGGAATTAAAATAATAAACAGGATCAAGTTCAGCAGTTTATTGCTACAACCCTATTATTTACTTTATTAAAATAACATCTATGTAGATTTAGGGGAGACGAGTAAGATTACACACTATTTCTTGTTATATGTAAAATGCCTACACAGTGATTTAACAACTTTCTTCCTTACTTTTATTCTCAATGTTAATTTTACCCCACACAACGAATCTCCAGATCTGTTAGGCTATTTTATAAGGCTAAAGGTCTAGCAGACGACAGACATTGAAAGAGGGGGGTTATTGGTTTTGGAAAGACAAAAGCCAGACCACCACTGTAGTATACACACGAAATAGAGTAAAAAAACAACAAAGAAAAACAACAGAACTTTTTCAAAGTGTATAAACAAAACGTGTCTCATGTATCACATCTGTCTACCTGACATATCAGAGTTTCATTGAACTTGAATTTTACCCTCTTTCCAATACTGAACGGCCAAAACGACAAATATAAGACATTGTAATAGACAACGTCTGTGATACTAAAACATAAACATAATACTATAATTTATTATACTTATAAACACAGAATATTTACTCAACCTCTCTATTTATTGTATGGGATTAATTAATTGGAGTGTCATTGTTTACATTTGTCGTAAATTTAAAATGTTTAGTGCTTGGATTATTTGTTGTTGTTTTTTTTTTCTCTAGTGCTGTGTTTTATCTTCATTCTTTCAAATTTGAGGAACTTTGTGGAACTTAATTTTTGTTTTTAATTTATACAAACTCTGATTACCTCAGGAAAGAATCAAGAAAACTACAATTATAGTTTTTGCCCATGTTTCAAATTTGAATAGAATTTCGTCAGTTTGGCACTCAAGCCGGTGTAAAACATACTGAGTGTGTGTTTCTCCTGCTCTTCAACACGTAGTTGATTCGGAACAAATTGTGAAAAGATTTGGAGACAATATTTTCAGCGTATTTACGGGTCATGTTCTTTTGTTAGTACTGCTACTGTTCTCGTAGAACAGATCACTTTCATTATGGTTATACGCATGCATTTCAGAAAAGTTTGGTTTTCAAGGTTTAGAGCTTAAAGACCATCGTCAAAAAATCAGACAGCCTTAGCTTTGTAGAACGTAATGGCTTAAAATGTTGTATCTGACATGTTGAATTCATATATTTCATCAGAGGTTAAATGCATTTGGACTTGTGGTTTGTTTATTTCCAATTGAGGACAATAATATTAAAAATTGGTGGCTCCAATTATACTGCCATCGAATAATTTTAGAACGATTAAATATGTTGAAATTTATGATCAAAACAGGCTCACACAAAGCTACACAATAAGTTATCTGTGATCTGCCAACCATGGGTATCGAAACCTGATTTCTAGCGTTGGAAGTCCGCAGACACTGGGGAGGAGCACTTCACAAATAACAATTAAAATTTAACGATAAAGACCTTAAATATATAATTCACAAGTAAATTATCAAAATATTTTGATCGTTTAAAAACACCTTAGGTCTTCAGCATTTAGGGAAAGTAACGAATTTTTGCAACAAAAAATATCATTTACGATATTCTAGATTAAATTATATTTAACTATTGTTCACGTGACCACAACAACAGAAGAATGCAAAAATTAATAATTAAAGTGTGACTTTAATTTTGTATTTTCGAACTATTTTAATTTAAGGCTGGCACTTTAAATTTTTATTATTACAAAGTTGATATTTCAAGGAATTTCATTTTGTTGTTTTCAAACAATAAGAAACCGTAAGCAGTCGAATATGTTTTAAACGAAGCACAGTTCAAGTTCAGTGATTTTTTTTAATAATGTGCTCTTCGATAAGTTGCTGAGGGTAAGACCCTTCCCCTCATCTGAACCATCTTGTTCCACACCAGTGAACTATATTTTCTTCATGGGTTTTTATCATAATGTATTTCATTTCCCATCATTAGTACCCACGTTCTTTTGCACCATTATCTTGGATAATATGTAATTTGCAAATTGTGCACGAGTTTCCCAATCCTTGCTAGGAGCATTCAGATGATGATGTAAATTATTTTAATGATGTTACTAAATAGAACATTTATTTAAATCTCAGTTATTATGAGTAGAACAAAAACATTTTTGCCCCATCTTTAAGGTCCTTTTTATCTAAACGTATAGGTGAAATGGCTCCCAACCGCCAGAAGTTCCTGTTTTAAGGCTTAAAAAAGGATCTGTGTCCAATGTCTGTTTTCACTACAACTGCAATTTATTATAAACATAATTCATTTATTTTGTTTTTCCTTGACCCTTACCTTTAATAGACAATTATATACTATTGCTGTTTTACTGATGAATTACTAGATACAGTGTAAAATAATGTAAAACATAACAACAGTTCCTTAGCCTCCCGACTAAAGAAGTTAAAAAAAAATTCTATCAGAGATTGTTTGTTTAAAGTTAAATACGAATCCACACAGTGGACTATCTGTACTCTGCCCACCAGGGGTATCAAAACCGAGTATTGGCGTTGTAAGTCCGCAGAAATTCTATCACTTTAATTGAATATATCTTGCATAGTTGTAATTTATTTTCAAGATCGATTGGGGATTTCATTTTGAATGACAATTCTTTTTCAATATTATATGTAATTCGAAACTCGTATTTGGTTAAATATTTGAACAGATTAATTGCATTTTGATTAATTTTACATATAGTCATATCACTTCCTTGAAGTTAGTTCTTAATCATTTTATTATAGAAATAAATAAACTAAAAAATAAACTTATTATTGTCATATTAGTGTGTTGGACTCAAAACAATATTTGGAACGGTTTTGATTAACTGAAGACGAATTGTTTAAGGCGCTTGACGTAGCACTTATGGATTTCTTAGAGAGAGGATTGTTGTACGTTTGACATGGCAAATTTGTATCAGAACCTTTTTACAAAATAAACTACGCTGTGAGGCTACTGTCAAAACGCATGTCTGTAATGCATGGCATTAGCGGACAGAGCAATATGAACTATGATGTTGAAGGCCCGGCATGACCAAGCGTGTTAAGGCGTGCGACTCGTAATCTGAGGGTCGCGGGTTCGAATCCTCGTCGCACCAAACATGCTCGCCCCTTCAACCGTGGGGGCGTTTAAAAGTGACGGTCAATCTCGCTCACTATTCGTTGGTAAAAGAGTAGTCCAAGAGTTGGCGGTGGGTGGTGATGACTAGCTGCCTTCCCTCTAGTCTTACACTGCTAAATTAGGGACGGCTAGCGTAGATAGCCCTCGAGTAGCTTTGTGCGAAATTTAAAAAAAAAAATGATGATGAAAGGAGGTTCCAAACTGTATTAATATAATCTATTCAACCCTCTGTAAGGTAGTTGGGTGAAACCATTACATGTGACTTTCTATAAACAAAATATAGTCTTAATTGTTACCTAAACGCAATTTGTCTAAAGAAAAGTGAAAAATATGAACATTGTAATGTTCAAAATTTTGAACAAAATAAACTGAGATGCCGTGGATGAAGCAGACCTTTATTAGAATAAAGATATGAAGAAATGGGTAATAAATAGATATCTTCTTCTTAGACATATGTTTTTCTTCTTCAGATAAAAACCTTCTCTATCTGAAAGTATTAACCGTCCTAGAATTTGCCATCCATTTTAACAACCGTGTTATGCACAGACTTATAAACTTAGTTTGTGATAGCTTTGTTTTCTCATGTGACCGTCAGTTTGATAACTTGAAAATGTGAAGTTGGTGAACACTGTGGTCTAACAACTAATGATAAGAGAGCGATAGTTGAAACTGACAAAGTACAAAGGTGACAGACTCCAGAGCGATGTTCTCCAAACATCAATAATGAGCTTGCTGTTTCAAAAATTACATAAGGTAAAGAACAAATTTAGATATTTTGATGTGAAAATAACATAACTTATCACAGCGTTTTATTTTCTTCTTTTCTGGAACTGAATTAGAATAAAATTCCACAACCAAACTGACTGTAAAACCATCACAATTCTACTAAACCGTAATTATAGGTATGCATGTCACAAAGTATAGTTACCCAGTTGCTCATCTACGTCTGAAAACTTATGACACTATGCTCTGGGTTTTGATACCACGGTACACAGAGCATAAATATCTCATTGTGAAAGCTTTATGGTAAAAAACAATCAACTTAAAAAACACAAAATATAAAGATACATGTATGAACATAAAAATAACTTAAACTAAAAAGTCATAGTACAATCAGAACGCATTTTACTCATAATCTAAAAACACAATGGAAAATCGTGATACAATAAAATAAAATGATAATTAAATAATCCAATCCAATACCACTTTTCAAATTTCCAATGAAGTCCTAATGGCATACGTTTAAACAAAGAAATTAAAAAGTAAAATCAGAATAGATGAAAGAAAGTTAAATAATTCAATCATTTTTGTATATATATATACATATGTCAAAGCTATTGGCCGTCTTTCTTAATTTTGAAGTACTGGTCACAGGAAATCAGCCAATCAGCAGTATCCTACCATTTGCTATCACACCAAGGTATTAACTGTTACTTTTATAACGCACTAATAATTTGTGAGGAAAATATTCTGTACCATCGCAAGAGTTCGAACGCAGTTTATCAGTACTGTATAGCAGAGCTTTACCATAGACCAACCTGAGTCTGTACTACCAGCTATGAAAAAATCTGCATGTTTATAAAAAAAAAAGGTTTTTCGATATTTATCAAAATACTCACTGCAATTGAACTGATTCTTACTTTTATATATAATTCTAAATAATGTGTTTGTGTGTGTGTGTGTTTTATTATAGCAAAGCCACATCGGATTACCTGCTGAGTCCACCGAAGAAAATCGAACCCCTGATTTTAGTGTTGTGTTTATATCATATACAGTATATATCGTAGTATTTTCTATTTTAATAATAAACAGTGGCACAGTGTTATGTCTGCGGATTTATACTGCTAGAAACTGGATTTCGATACCTGTGGTGGGAAGAGAACAGGTAGCCCTTTGTGCATAATAACAAAACAAATAAACAAACAATTTAATAATAAAATTATAACTTACCATATATATATAGATACACATACACACACATATACTAACAACAAACTGAAGGTTAAAAACGAAAAGAAAAACCTGCCACATAATTTAAATTCAACGGAACAACATAATTGTTCAGAAATAGCAAATTTAGTTATAAATTCATTAACGCACGTAAAAATGTGAAATACAACCATGTAAAGTCAGTCAATTGTTAGCCATTTTATTCACGGGCGATCCTTCCAGCTTATTGTTCAGTCTTTATGGGTAGACAAGGTTAACACCGCGAGTACAATTCGCAAGTCAAAACAAGTTTAGCCTAACTATTTGTCTCTTGCCAGGTAAAATGCAAGAAATTGCAATCACTGTATTCATTCTTACAGCTAAAAACTTGCCCTATTTCCATTAGACCATAAGGATATTCTTGGAGAAAGATATCAGAAGGTTTGATTTGGTTTGTTTTGAATTTCACCCAAAGTTACACGAGGGCTATCTGTGCTAGCCATCCCTCATTTAGCAGTGTAAGACTAGAGGGAAGGTAGCTAGTCATCACCACCCATCGCCAACTCTTAGGCTACTCTTTTACCAACGAATAGTGGGACTGATCGTCACATTATAACGCCCCTACGGGTGAAAGGGCGATCATGTTTGGTGTGACGGGGATTCGAACCCGCGACCCTCGGATTACAAGTCGAATACCTTAACCACCTGGCCATGCCGGGCCCAGATGTCAACAGAATAATTTATAGTGGGCAAATATTTAGTGGTTTAGAAAGCAAGGGCTATAAATCCAGTTTTTGTTGTTCCGAGACATTACAGCTATTGTGAAGTTTAGGTTAGTTAAAACGTAACTCACTGGAGGATATCAATACCTGTTTGTCCACCAGCTCCTTCATCTTACTCGAAGCATATAATAAAGAAAGTGTCAGTTGTCAATCTTGATACTGGTTGGACCAAGCAGGATAGGAACAATGTTTCGGCGACTCTTCACCTGCACCGATCAGTCGCACATGTAATTTAGTAGCTCATCATGGTGCACGTGGACTAAATGTATCAGTATGTTAAATACTTGCTTGTGTGACACACAATAACTGGAGCGTGTTGTTCAGCTTGATGAGCTGTTAATCAGTTAAAACTGAGTGGTTTTCGTCACAATCCTTTTATGTTCTCATGGTCTAGCATGGATTGATGGTTAGGGCATTCGATTCACAACCTGCGGGTTGCAGGTTCGAATCCCGTCACCACACATGCTCGTCCTTTTAACAGTACGTAGCGTTATAATGTGACGGTTTAATCCCACTATTCCTTAGTGAAAGAGTAGATGGTGTTGACTAGCTGCCTTCCCTCCAGTATATAACTTAGGGATGCCTGGTGCAGATAATCCTCTAATAGCCTTGGATGAAGCTCAAAACAAACACATCGAACTGTATTCCCATTTATGTTATATATATATCCGTTTTTAACAGCTCTCCACTTACATAAATGAAATGTGGTTGTTTAGAAGAAACTTACACTTTGGGTTATACACTTTACAATTTGTAAAACTCATACAGTGGAATTGTGGATTGTATTGCCAAGTTAACATTTTCGCAGTTCCTAGCATATGGCATAGTTTGACAAATATCTCTTCAGTCTGAATTTTATCATGAAATCCGAAGTTAGTTGTCTAGTGTTCAGACACTATATTCCAGACACCAAATGATATGTAATTCTAGTGAACAGATTTGCGTCAGTCCGCTTCATATCTTGCTGAAAGTGCTTGGCATAGTAAAACGCTCACCTCACAATCTGTGAGTCACTGTTTCGAATCCCATCACCATGCATACCCAATATTTTAGCCGTAGAAACGTTGTAATGTAAAATCAACAGCATTATTTGATTAGAATAGCCCAACAGATGGCAATGTGTGGTGTTGACTAGCTGCTTTTCCTTCTAGTCTCTTTCATTTCTAAGATAGGGATGGATATGCAGATAACCCTTATGTAGCTATGGATAAACTTCAGCAAACAAACAAACCTTGTCAGATAGAAAGTTATTCTGGGTTTCTCAGCTGTTCTTCCTGAAGATCAACATTTGTTTGTCGAGATGCTCATTCATCAGGCTGCATCCTCACTGTCTCTGTTATGTGACGTCTCAACAGCTCACATGACAGCACCATGTCCTTGATCGTGAGTCGCTACGAGACGATAGCTCTCAAAAGCAAAGGATAAACCATAATAATGTACTGCCGTGCTCCTACTCGAGACAATGTTAGATAGAACATCACTACCCTTGTGACAGTGTTACCCACTTATATCAATTAATTTTATTTGTAACAACATGGTATAATTTTTCAATACTTCATCCGGTTTGGTAATGTCTAACCCGTTTTTTAGAGGACTTTCTGTAATTTTGTGAAAACAGTTTGAGAAATATAATATAATCTACTCTAGCAATCGTTTGGTTGTTTGTTTCAGATATTCGAACGAGACTATATAACAGATATCTATGCTAATTAACCACAATTTTAAACTAATCGCACCTACCGCAAACTTTTGGCTCACTGTACTCGAATAACGGGATCTTACCGTCACTCTTATAATGCACTCGTGGTTCCAAACAATAAGGCCTATGATCCACAGCCTAACCCAAAACAACAGAGATTTTTCCCTCACAGATAATAGGAAATAATTTCAAGAATCGAACACCTCGCAGCGCCTTGAAATACGAAAGAGTTTTATGTTTAATAAAATTTTGATAATTTTATGTGGTGATGACAACTATGTTCTAACGTTACATATACATTACAAAAATATTAATGTTGTGACAGTATCTAAATTCATGTTAAATTATTATAGTGTCTTAATTTACGTTATAGGGCATTTTATCACCTCATCTAAAACTGCTTAATAAGTTTGTCATTGGAATACTTTACATTGTATGAACTAAACATTATAAAAATATATGTTAGTAACTGCTTATATCTAAAACATTGTTGTCGTATTCTATCTATTCGTGTTATTGCAGTTTACTTGCATAAAACTAGTTTTAAACCATTAATATTAACAATTGGCTCATTATTTTCTCAACTTTCTACATTGTGTTAATTAAACTCTCATCATTAAGAAATCAGTAACAGAGACAAGCACTATCGCTAAGTTCTTTTAAGTTTTGTTTTTTTGTAACCGCCTTATCCCACTTGGTAACGTTATCGTAGTACATTCGCTGTACCGGAAACTCATCTCACTCTATAGGGTTCACTTAGGAGTAGATTATAAGACGAACGGATAAATGGTAGCCACATGCGCGTCTCCTGTCATGCGCGTGTTAAGGCACGACTCCGCTACCGGTCAACAGTTGCCATGACGTTAGGAGGGAATGTCATGGAAACGCGATAGCGTTCTCTTGAAGTTTCCTAAATGTTCGATTAACTCATAGAATAGCAACAAAAAAGTTAATAAATTTACGGAATATACAAATTTTTATATTTATTTTTGTCAAGCCCGGATATGAAATAGATATAAGATAAAGTTATTTCAACCTTTTCCACATATGTATAATTTCTCTAAATTTTCTGTAATCTGTTGTTTGGAATTTTATTTTTGAAATAGAATATGTTTCAGTTTAATCTACATTCTCTTAATTAAAGTAATAATATTCTATGTTTCCATTTTATTTTTCTTTAAAAATACCGTTATTGCTCATTCAGAAGGGTAATTGTTATTTCTCGTTATATAAAGTGAAGACTTCTATTCCAGGCAAACCTAAATTATTGTTATTAACAAAAACAAATGGCTTGTTCGTGCTTCGTCAGTTCAAATTCAAGGAGTTCAATACAAAACCACTACGATGTTTTCAGGAGTGCGCTTCATCTACAAACAAACAGTAATTACATCTTGGTAAGGGTCCCAGTTTTCTTACCTCATAAAAGGTACCTTTAATAACACAAGTTTACTCTAGGAAGTTCTGGCACAGTGTATTAGATTATTATTTTTTGTAACTGCATGAGTGAAGTACTTTTATTGCTAAAACCATCATTATTATTGTTGCTTTCTCTTTTATTCTGTTTTCTATATAACAATTTTCTTAAAAATGACGAGATATTAAATTCCAATATCATGACGTTACAAGGAAAGGCTTAGGAAGTTGGAAATTTGGCCATTATGAATCAGTTTTTAGTTCTCTCCGACTGAAAGGGCAAGGAATGACTCCACCTAACAAAAAGAAACTCTATAAGTTATACTTCATTAAATTATTTAATATTATCACGTGGGTAAGACTTTAAACCATGGTATGTATATAAATGTTTATCTAAATCTGCACTCGTACGAGTCATAATCAATTCTATATATAAATAGTAAAAACTTTATAAAATTGTAGAATTACAAAAGTAATAGTCATTCACAAATACGCATACGTTCATTGAAAAAAGCTAAAAAATAACATGATTCACAGAAATCCTTATAAACCATACAACCTTCACTGTTCGTACAACAGTGACAATATAGCAGAATACTGAGACACAATCTCAGGGGCTGCGTCTACAGATGCTGACCACTCGTGTGGGGACTAGCTATTTAACAGGAAGTATAAGAGTTGCTTTAATGTTGTTGTCTTCTGTGTTACACAAACACACATATTGTTCAATTGATTCTCTGTATTTTGCTTTTCCCAGCTATAAGAACTTATGCCGTGTTCTGTTTGCCAGTAACCTCAATCTCCCTCAATAGCGATGAAGACTTTTCATGTTTTCTGATTTTATCTTATTAATGAAGGCAATATAGAGTTGTGTAGGTTTGATTTAGGGGGCTGTCTTACGAGCTGGTCAACTTTCTCGTGTAACTTTGCTCATCCATCGCCTCACACTTACAACCAGGTGATGATTGTTCCATGCAGTTGCTCTGCTTTTTGCCATTAAGTTCAGTAACCAGTGACTCTGAACTTTGTGTAATACTGATTCATAAGGTTGATGGAGTATTCAACCTTATTATTGTTGTTGCTCCTCAGCTAGTTGAAGTCCAACCGAATTTTTCCCTTTCTGTGATCTAGGAGTCATCTGTGAATATGTCACCACCAACTAGTGTTTGATGTAGGAGTCATCTGTAAATATGTCACGACCAACTAGTGTTTGATGTAGGAGTCATCTGTGAATATGTCACTACCAACTAGTGTTTTAAAATAAGTCCTGATAGGATTTTTCCGTTTCATTCTCTGCCCAATCTCTACAATTTCTATAGGATCTGCTTTTCAGAGATCCCAGTGGAGTTTGGTTATTCTACATGGAGAAGTCTGATGATAGCGGATCATCTCAGTGGTAACTGTATAATGCCTATCCACACATGACTATAAACAATCAAAATTACATTTCTAAATTTCATTCTGTTTAATTTCGTGAAATATGCATAATAAAGGGGAAAATTCGTTAGTTTTTACTGCTACAAGTGCCCTGGCTTCCTTTTATACTTTAAGAATTTCTCCAGGTCATCCTTCCACTTTTGTTGATACTTTGGTGTATATGTGAGAATTATCGTACAACCATTTGAAGTATAGTCTAAAATTTAAAGTGCCGTCTAAAGACTAAAAATTTATTTTTAGACATGATATTTCTTCCAGAGCCGCAATATTTTATAATTATAAAAATCAAATTCGTCTACATAATCTTCTGTCGTATCATAATAGAAATATTCTAAAATCGACACTTTTAAAAACATACGTATTTGTTTGTTTCTGAATTTCGCTAGCCGTCCCTAAGTTAGCAGTCTAAGACTATAGGGAAGGCAACAAGTCATTACCACCCACCGCCAACTCTTGGGCTACTCTTTTATTAACGAATTGTGAGATCGACCGTCACATTATAACGCTTCCAGGCTGAAAGGGCAAGTATGTTTGGTGTGACGGGTGTCCGACGCTGCGACCTTTGGATTACGAGTCGAACGCCTTTACCACCTGGCCATGCCGGGCCGATGTACATATTCTTTGCATCTACTATCATAGAATAAGAATGTGGTGGCATTGTGTTTTTTGTAAGAGATACCAATTTAGTATTTTTTTTCTTAATACATTTAAAAATATTAGATACAAACATGAAAGGTCACCCAGCAGTGGCATAGTGGTATGCTTTCGGATTTGGAACGCTAAAAATCGGGTTTCGATACCTGAATCCAAAATATTTTCATGTGTGAGAATATAGATTGAATCAGGTAGTTAATGTATATCTGTAAGTTTGTGTAAATATTTTTCAGATAATACGTACTCTTCCCGAATACATTTTGATGCTTGCACTTCGTATGTAGTAGTATGTAGTGTACTCTTTGAATGTAATCAATGAATCAGGTAAAGGTTCTTGTAATGTAATTGATATAAGTATGTCTATACATGTAAATCAAGAGAAAAAGTCAAAAGACTGAATTAGTTTAAACTGATTATCAGATTATGTAATAAGAGAAAATACTAAGGTATAAGAATATTTGTATTAAAACTATCCACACTTGAACTAAAACTTAGGTTTCGCACTCAGTCTAAATTTGTCATAGAAACGAACTTGACTGTCGCAAGAGAGAATACGGAATTATGTGAACATTCCTGTATCTATCAAATGTATTAATACAGAGCTAGATATAGTGGTTGGTATTATTTCAAAACGTATATGTCATGTTGAGAAAGATGCTCATTTTATTAGTGTCCCTAGTGGCACAGCGGTAAGTGTGTTGGCTTATAACGTTAAAAACCAGGTTTCGATACCCGTGGTGGGCGCAGCACAGATAGACTGTCGTGTAGCTTTACGCTTAACGATAAATAATCAAAATATTTACTCGTCTGTTTGTCTGAAGTTAAGCGCAAAGGACTAATCTGTCTTGTGCTCATCACGTGTATCGAAGTTCGTTTCTAGCAATGTAAGACCGTAGACATAACACTGTGCCAACTCGGAGCTATCAGTCTGCTATGCTACTATTTGTCTTTATAATCGTTACAGTATATCAAATTGAGAATATTCTAAAATATGTATGTTATACATATTAACATAATTCAAAATGAGATTATATTTTTGGACAATTTATAAGTCATGTTATCCAACATTATCTGAAATTGAATATCCCCAAGATACATGACGTTTATATGTTAGAGATTGGAAAGTTTGTCCATGAATTTTTTCATGATAATATACCCTTTATGTTTTTAAAACTGTTTTAATTAATTATCTAATTTACATGCTTGTGGTTTCGATCCTCGTGGAGGACACAGACGTGTTAGCCAGCTCTCTGTGTGGCATTGTACATAACAGAAAAAATAGAAAAATAATTCTTTTATGCAATATCTACAAAATCTGAATCCAACTTTCAGTTATAATAGTTTGTTAGAAAGGGGTAGACCGAATAATCATATGATTTTTTTGTCCTACTATTGTACAAGGGTATAATTTCATCTAATAGTTTATACTGTTAGCATCAAAAAGCGCTTCAGTTAAAACAAAACCAAGATTTTACCTTAATTCAAACTGTGAGAGATATCTCAATAAAACACAATTAAACAAACTAACTTGACATTACTCGTGTTGCATAATTTTAATCATGTGCTGTCAACAGAACTTACATTGAATTCATCCTCTAACACATCACATCATATTTTATTCAGTGTAATTTAGTGACGAAACTTAGATGGACTAGGAGCCATTTTTACATTACAGAATTAAAATTATGTAACAATGCCAAATTATTTTGTTTTGATGCGTTTATGAAATATCACCTATCTTTGAGCAAAAGAAGAATTTTGGCCTCTTTGTTTTCATCTTAGCGTCTTTGTGTATGTGTTGCATGAACTCAAGACAAATCACCGTAGATATTAACGATTAATTAGACCTGTGTAGGAAAGCTTGATTGTTTGTAATTTAGCACAAATCTATCTGTGTTCCGCTCATAACGGGTATGGAAGCTTGGTTTCTAGTGTTGTAAGTGGGGGGAAATGCCGCTGTACCACTGGGATCGTAAAGAGAAGCTCTACTTAGAAGGTGTTGGTGTCTTCCTATAGTAAAGCTACTTTGAACAATCCGATGAGTCCACAGAGGGGAATCGAACCCCTGATTTTAGCATTGTAAATCCGTAGACTTACCGCTGTACCAGCGGACGACCTAAAGAGAGGGAAAGTAATACACAGATCAGGATACTGTAAATACTACACATGCTATCAAAAATGTTTCACGGAATTATAAAGTGTATTTGTTACCCTCAAGGATAACAGTGTGTTTAGAAGTTAGTTTGAAAGCTACTTTAAATACGAGTTTACTTTATCGGCACTTAAATTTTAGAAAGGTAAAAGTAAGCACACTAAATTTTACTCTTGACATTCGTGGCACGAAGAAAAATAATGATTGAACAATGTTTTACTGCAGGATAAAATTTTGAAATTTTCTGAAAACACTTCGAGTGGTCTTAGAATCAAAAGTTGGCCAGGCCGACGAATAGGATGTTTCAGACCTGTTATAATAGTGTATAATGTTTCAGACCTGTTATAATAGTATATAATGTTTCAGACCTGTTATAATAGTGTATATTGTTTCAGACCTGTTATAATAGTGTATATTGTTTCAGACCTGTTATAATAGTGTATAATGATTCAGACCTGTTATAATAGTGTATAATGTTTCAGACCTGTTATAATAGTATATAATGTTTCAGACCTGTTATAATACTGTGTAATGTTTCAGAGCTGTTATAATAGTGTATATTGTTTCAGACCTGTTATAATAGTGTATAATGTTTCAGACCTGTTATAATAGTGTATATTGATTCAGACCTGTTATAATAGTGTATAATGTTTCAGACTTGTTATAATAGTGTATAATGTTTCAGACCTGTTATAATAGTATATAATGTTTCAGACTTGTTATAATACTGTATAATGTTTCAGACCTGTTATAATTGTGTATAATGATTCATACCTGTTATAATAGTGTATAATGTTTCAGACTTGTTATAATAGTGTATAATGTTTCAGACCTGTTATAATAGTGTATAATGATTCAGACCTGTTATAATACTGTGTAATGTTTCAGACCTGTTATAATAGTGTATATTGTTTCAGACCTGTTATAATAGTGTATAATGTTTCAGACTTGTTATAATAGTGTATAATGTTTCAGACCTGTTATAATACTGTGTAATGTTTCAAACCTGTTATAATAGTGTATATTGTTTCAGACCTGTTATAATAGTGTATAATGTTTCAGACTTGTTATAATAGTGTATAATGTTTCAGACCTGTTATAATAGTGTATAATGTTTCAGACTTGTTATAATAGTGTATATTGTTTCAGACCTGTTATAATAGTGTATAATGTTTCAGACCTGTTATAATAGTGTATAATGTTTCCGACCTGTTATAATAGTGTATAATGTTTCAGACTTGTTATAATAGTGTATAATGTTTCAGACCTGTTGTAATAGTGTATAATGATTCAGACCTGTTATAATAGTGTATAATGTTTCAGACTTGTTATAATAGTGTATAATGTTTCAGACCTGTTATAATAGTATATAATGTTTCAGACCTGTTATAATACTGTGTAATGTTTCAGAGCTGTTATAATAGTGTATATTGTTTCAGACCTGTTATAATAGTGTATAATGTTTCAGACCTGTTATAATAGTGTATAATGTTTCAGACCTGTTATAATAGTGTATAATGTTTCAGACTTGTTATAATAGTGTATAATGTTTCAGACCTGTTATAATAGTATATAATGTTTCAGACTTGTTATAATAGTGTATAATGTTTCAGACCTGTTATAATTGTGTATAATGATTCATACCTGTTATAATAGTGTATAATGTTTCAGACTTGTTATAATAGTGTATAATGTTTCAGACCTGTTATAATAGTGTATAATGATTCAGACCTGTTATAATACTGTGTAATGTTTCAGACCTGTTATAATAGTGTATATTGTTTCAGACCTGTTATAATAGTGTATAATGTTTCAGACTTGTTATAATAGTGTATAATGTTTCAGACCTGTTATAATAGTGTATAATGTTTCAGACTTGTTATAATAGTGTATATTGTTTCAGACCTGTTATAATAGTGTATAATGTTTCAGACCTGTTATAATAGTGTATAATGTTTCCGACCTGTTATAATAGTGTATAATGTTTCAGACTTGTTATAATAGTGTATAATGTTTCAGACCTGTTGTAATAGTGTATAATGATTCAGACCTGTTATAATAGTGTATAATGTTTCAGACTTGTTATAATAGTGTATAATGTTTCAGACCTGTTATAATAGTATATAATGTTTCAGACCTGTTATAATACTGTGTAATGTTTCAGAGCTGTTATAATAGTGTATATTGTTTCAGACCTGTTATAATAGTGTATAATGTTTCAGACCTGTTATAATAGTGTATATTGATTCAGACCTGTTATAATAGTGTATAATGTTTCAGACTTGTTATAATAGTGTATAATGTTTCAGACCTGTTATAATAGTATATAATGTTTCAGACTTGTTATAATAGTGTATAATGTTTCAGACCTGTTATAATAGTGTATAATGTTTCAGACTTGTTATAATAGTGTATAATGTTTCAGACCTGTTATAATAGTGTATAATGATTCAGACCTGTTATAATACTGTGTAATGTTTCAGACCTGTTATAATAGTGTATATTGTTTCAGACCTGTTATAATAGTGTATAATGTTTCAGACTTGTTATAATAGTGTATGATGTTTCAGACCTGTTATGATAGTGTATAATGTTTCAGACCTGTTATAATAGTATATAATGTTTCAGACCTGTTATAATACTGTGTAATGTTTCAGACCTGTTATAATAGTGTATAATGATTCAGACCTGTTATAATAGTGTATAATGTTTCAGACCTGTTATGATAGTGTATAATGTTTCAGACCTGTTATAATAGTATATAATGTTTCAGACTTGTTATAATAGTGTATAATGTTTCAGACCTGTTATAATAGTGTATAATGATTCAGACCTGTTATAATAGTGTATAATGTTTCAGACTTGTTATAATAGTGTATATTGTTTCAGACGTGTTATAATAGTGTATAATGTTTCAGACTTGTTATAATAGTGTATAATGTTTCAGACCTGTTATAATAGTGTATAATGATTCAGACCTGTTATAATAGTGTATAATGTTTCAGACTTGTTATAATAGTGTATAATGTTTCAGACCTGTTATAATAGTGTATAATGATTCAGACCTGTTATAATAGTGTATAATGATTCAGACCTGTTATAATAGTGTATATTGTTTCAGACGTGTTATAATAGTGTATATTGTTTCAGACCTGTTATAAT
The DNA here is from genome assembly GCF_004210375.1 of Tachypleus tridentatus. Classification (NCBI taxonomy): domain Eukaryota; kingdom Metazoa; phylum Arthropoda; class Merostomata; order Xiphosura; family Limulidae; genus Tachypleus; species Tachypleus tridentatus. Next base: position 55,676,395 of record NC_134825.1, read on the forward strand.
AGTGTATAATGTTTCAGACCTGTTATAATAGTGTATAATGATTCAGACCTGTTATAATAGTGTATAATGTTACATACTTGTTATAACAGTGTATAACGTTTCAGACCTGTTATAATAGTATATAATGTTTCAGACCTGTTATAATACTGTGTAATGTTTCAGACCTGTTATAATAGTGTATATTGTTTCAGACCTGTTATAATAGTGTATAATGTTTCAGACCTGTTATAATAGTGAATAATGTTTCAGACCTGTTATAATAGTGTGTAATGTTTCAGACCTGTTATAACAGTGTATAATGTTTCAGACTTGTTATAATAGTGTATAATGTTTCCGACCTGTTATAATAGTGTATAATGATTCAGACCTGTTATAATAGTGTATAATGTTTCAGACTTGTTATAATAGTGTATAATGTTTCAGACCTGTTATAATAGTATATAATGTTTCAGACCTGTTATAATAGTGTATAATGTTCAGAATAAAGCAAAACATTAGCTAGTTTTTGTTCCGGAAAAGAATATTAAGCATGCCTATTTTAAACATATGAGAATAAGTATGTAAACAGAAAGAACTGGTTCTGTTTCTTCTTTATGTTTAGGCCCAGCATGGTCAGGTAGTTAGGGCGCTCGAATCCACATGTGAGGGTCGTGGGTTCGAATCCCCGTTACATCAAACATGCTCACCCTTTCAGCAGTGGGGGCGATATAACGGGACGGTCAATCCCACTATTTGTAAGAGTAGAAACGACTAGCGCCGATAGTCCTCGCATAGCTTTGCACGAAATTTCAAAAGTCAAACAGATGGGCTCTTTTTAGGCAAAATAAAAAGATTGTTTGTTTTGAATTTTGTGCAAAGCTACACGAGGGCTATCTGCGCTAGCCACCCCTACTTTAGTAGTGTAAGACTAGAGGGAGGACAACTAGTCATTACTGCCGACTGTAGTGGAATTAACTGTAATATTATAAAGTCTTCACAGCGGAAATGACGATCTTATTTGATAGGACTGGGATCGAACATGCGACCTTCAGCTGGCTGTATTTTATAATAATACATTTGAGTATGTTGCCTAACAAAATATATGACTTTGAATAATTAAGTTATCTATTGCATTATGACTTAAGATAATTTAGATGTTTGGAGTATACTCAGTGGGTGTCTCTTATAGTAAAAGCCACATCGAGCTATCTGTCGTGTCCACCGCGGGGAATCGGGCCCCTAATTTAGCGTTATAGATAAGTAGACTTACCGTTACCCCGACGGGGACAAAGGTACTCACCCTCACAAACATGTTTAAGAAACAATTTCACAAAACTGTAAAAACACACTTGGAGAGCGGACTCTCCTTCTGTAAGTTATTGAGAATTCTAAATTGGGTCATTTTACGTTAACGTTTGAATCTGTCAAAAATCTCAAGATTCCAAGTTCACAAAACGTTTTGTTAAAAGCATCTGAAATCCAGAAAACTGGATGTTTTTGCTTTTCATATATTTCACTACATAACCACCACCACCGGAGCCATACTCCGTCGACACCGTAGGCCCGCCACCCTTCCGAAGCCGTTGACAGAAAGGATGCACGTTCCGTCGCGTGCCCGCTGTGAGGGGCACGTGTTGCGGTGTAAACATCCGCCTTGGAACCATCCACTGATGTGTAACTGAGTCAACGTTCATCTCCATTGGTGCCGGATTCTCTTTCATATGTTTTACTACCAGTCAGTTTAAAATCTCTGTATATCTTAGCATGTAAGGTTTGTTTTCATAGGTTACATAACAAAAGCAGACCCGTTCTTTATTCTGTATTAAATAAATACATAACACACTTGTGAAAAAGATTAAAATAAGATTAGTCTAATTCAATTAAAACAACTAACCGTAGGAACTAAATCAGTAATAAATAACTTTTCTTAGGATTATCCTGCATATTATTTTAATTTATAAACATGTCTGCTCTATTTTTCGAAATATCTCTTTGAGTATTGAAACATTCAAACTTAGTCATGCATATAAAACAAGACCAACGATCCTGTTGTCAGTTTTGTTGAATTTTGTAAAAGAAAAACAAATCAAATTACCATTATTTCATATTAAATATTTCTGTTGTGTGGATTATGACGAGTAGATTAATTTAAGTGTTCGCTATTAGTTCTACTCATGCCTAATAGAATATATACTTATTTAAAATAATATTTCCTTAACACATTAAGTTCGGACAAAGTTCTGAAAAGCCTCTCTCGTTAATGATAGGTTTCCGGCGGTCGATAATTTAAAACAGAACTACAATTCATTAAAACTTGATAAACAATCTAAGAAATGCATGAAAGGCATAAAAAGTAAACAAGTATGTTTATGCGTTTGTTGATGAAAAGATTAATGAAAAAACTTTAATTATAAGTATCAATTTATAATTAGGGAAATATAAATATATTATTAAATGACTGCAAAATAAATATCCGTAGAATATAACTGATCAAACGACATATTTATATCAGACGCCTGAGAGCTATGTGGCTTTGAGCAGGAACTGAAAGTAGAAGAAACGTATCTGAAGAACTATATGTCATATAAAACAGGTTTATATGAGTACGTCTCATTGCTGACAGTTCAGTTAACGAAAGATGATTTTTATCTTATTGTAATATTAATAGATATAATATTAACATAAGAGAAAATTTCAGCCTCTCTTGTGATATGGAAAAAATATTGAGAAAAAATCTTAGTTTTACTGGAGATAAAGAAAGAAATAACAATATTTTGAAAATTTTAGTTTTTCTGGGGATATAAAAGCAAAGAAAAATATTGAGAAAATTTCAGCTTCTTTAAGAGATTAAGTTCAGCTAAAGTTCGGAAAAACTTCCCTCATTAATGTCAGGTTTATAGTTTTTCTGGGGATTTAGAAACAACGAAAAATATGAATAAAATATCATTTTCTCTGCGGATATAGCAATAAAGAAAAATATTGAAAACGTCTAGCTTCTCGAAGGACATAGAAACAGAAAAATATTATGAAAATCTTAGCTTCACTGGGGATATAGAAACAAAAAATATTGTAGGTGGATATGTTTACACGAAAACCTTTTCTGCGCATAACTCATGTGCAGTGCGGTATAGTTTCAGTAAGTATGGCTTCAGTTGATGAAAATTCCCTTGTGTGCTTATTAATTTCCACAAGTATGATTTTTATATCTGAGTTACACACTTTTATAAAAAGTGTTTCCCGGAAAAGGCTTGTTTACACTTTTTTCTTCTACAAATTTAGATGGAGAACATTAGTTTCAGTCACGTGTTTTTGTTGCTTTTTTCATAATGTTCATTTATAAATGAACTCGTGATCTGAAGGTCAGAGTTCAAATCCCCATCACATAAAACATGCTCGCCTTTTTAGCTATAGAAGCGTTATAATGTGACGGTCAATCTCACTATTCGTTGGCAAAAGAGTAGCCCAAGAATTGGCGGTGAGTGGTCGGTACTAACTGCTTTTCCTCTAGTCTTACACTATTAAATTAGGGAGGGCTCGCCTAGATAGCCTTTGTGTAGCTTTGCGCGAATATCAAACAATAAGTTCTTGTTTTAAAAAGACTGTTTTACTTAAAGTGCAAAAACAAATAGCTTAATGTATGTATGAATTCGCTGGTGTTGCACCTGATGTTTTGTTCACAAAATGAATAGTTATATAATAATAACTTAACTATTATAAAATAATGTGTACTATACAAAAGAGCTACTGGTTCTGAAAATAATACTATTTTGTATAGTATATATACAGGTATATATACCTGTCTTGTATAGTATCGTATTTATTTACATTTTTACAAATGAAACAGTGATTTTGCCCTTGAAAAGTGTGGAAGCCATAATTCTTTCATAACTGCTCACTTGTGGTGCTAATTAGTTATCGTTTAAACGAAAACAACGTAAAATGTACTCGATTTTACTTTAATAACCCTAGAGGGTTATAAATTTTAAGTCGCCAAGGTTTTCTTATCCTTTGTTTCTTTCCCTTAACAAAGTTCAAAATAAGCATAACGTTTTGTTCAACTGAAAATAACTCAACAGATGAGTTATGCAAACGTTGCGAAACGACAACGTGTTACCTCATCAGACTTTTTTTTATGTGAAGTAACTGAAAATAAATCAACATAGGAGTTTTACGAACGTTGTGCAACGACAACGTGTTACCTCATCAGACTTGTTTACATGAAGGCTCCTGGCTCTAATTACCCCGTCTCGTTGTTGCAGTAGACAAACTTAAACTGATCGTAGTAGTGACGAATCAGAATCTGACTTTTCATAAGGGACGTTGAGTTATATATATACACTTCCCTATTTTTGTCTTCCTTTTCCAGGCAGGCTGCCAAATGCTGAAAGACATTGCATCTGGGTTGGCTGATCCATCGACAACATCCACTTACTTTTTCAGATAAACACTCCTGTAATGCATAGTGTACGTAGGTTGGCAGAACAACCAGAGAATATTTACCAAGTCTTTGTATCGCTATTTCGCGTGAAGTTATAAGGCTTGAAAAGGTCATTTTCTATCAGTCGCTAGGTTCTGTAAAACAAATAGACACGCTTATGTGACTTCTGTTTTGAGGATCAATGTCAATTTCACCTCGAGCTTCTGCCACTTGTTAACTTATCACACAAGCGTTTTTCAGTCTTGGAATCATGTCGCAACTGTAGAGAAAGTAATTTCTGGCAACCACATGGGCTTCGGCTCTTGGTAACCTGACCCACTTCGCCCCTCCTTCCCCCACTTCTCCCGCCACTCCGGTCCTTGGAGGTGGGAACTTATTCTGAGCTAAGATTTTAAAAAACCAAGATCTTGCCACACAGTATCAATCGTCTTATAGGAGTTCAAACTTACGTTAATATTTCGCACTTGACCACAAAGAAACCAGACATGCCAAGAGCATTTTTGATCCGCCGTCACAGTCCTGAATTGGACATTGAAGATATAAGTTGTACAAGAGGTAAGATACAATACTTTAAATACTTAAATCGTTGAATAGGACGCGTTATCTTAAAGGCACCAGATCTTAAAATATTCTTTAAATAATTCATTATATATACATGTTACTATAATGACATGACGAGTCTTTAGTAATTGTCGCCCAAAAGTTTTGAAGAAAAGTGATCTTATGATTACACTCTGAAATATTATATATAATTAGAATGGTTATTATAATAACAATGTTTTATAGAATAATAATGTGTCTACTTTTGAAAGTAATGTATAAAATAAAGAAACTTAATTTCCTTAAATCAGCATTTAATGTTCCAGATAATGGGAAAAGAAGACAAAATACGGGTTTTCGTTTGTTTGTTTGTTTGTTCGTTTTTGAATTTCACACAAAGCTACTCGAAAGCTATCTGTGCTAGCCGCCTCTAATTTAGCAGTGTAAGACTAGAGGGAAGACAACTAGTCATCATCACCCACCGCCAACTCTTAGGCTACCCTTTTACCAACAAATAGTGGGATTGACCGTGACATTATAACGCCTCCACGGCTGAAAGAGCGAGCATGTTTGGTGCGACCGGGTTTTTGCTGTAACGATTATTGCAAATAGTGTTCTGAATATAGTATAGGAACGGTAGTTTACTTTTATGTTAGACTGAATTGGCAGTTTCTATCAGCTGTTTTTCTTTAATATATAAATGTTTAGGCAATTATTACAATTTCCCAGTTCCTTTTGCCAACATAGACAAAATTTAATTTCTTCAGAGATTTGTATAAGCCAATGGTAAACCAAAAGCGATGTAACACTTAATATTAAGTACTAAGAACAGCTATAAAGATAACCGAGGTCTGTCCATTTGTAACTTATATGTATTCCCCACCAAAGTATTTCTATAGTTCCCAACCAATCAATCAACATGGAAAACTTCTTATGCTGTGATTCCCACAACAAGTCGAAATAAACAACTGTATTACATATGAGGCACCCAGTGAGTGTTAGTTATAATATGATCCAGGGTAACTAACTATTGCCAGCAACTACTTTATCATTTTGTTATGTCGTAAAAGGCAACCATCTGGTTGTTAGGAATAACATAGTTCGTTTTGTTGTGATTATATATGTTTAGCACATCTCATTATTTATTTATATTTTTATGATTCCAGGCAAAATGGATGCAAAATAAAGAAAAGAAATTATGATACTGAACAAGACTATAATACATATAAAAAAAATATTCTCGAATAAGTAGTAAAGATACAGGATACTTCATACATTGTTATCTCATTTAGCTTATATTATAGGATTTTTTTAGCTTTTCTAGTACCAGTAACAATTTAAAATAACTTAAATTGTTAACATCTCACGGTTAATTCAATGGATTGGAATTTATTTTATATGAATGTTAGCAAGTTGAACAGCAGAGAAACTAGTATATGTTATTAGTTTACATATACATATAACTTAGAAAAACATATACATTTCTTGCAAATGGTCCGGCATGGCCAAGCGTGTTAAGGCGTGCGCCTTGTAATCTGAGGGTCGCGGGTTCGCATCCCTGTCGCGCCAAACATGCTCGACCTTTCAGCCGTGGGAGCGTTATAATGTGACGGTCAATCCCACTATTCGTTGGTAAAAGAGTGGCTCAAGAGTTGGTGGTGGGTGGTGATGACTAGCTGCCTTCCGTCTAGTCTTACACTGATAAATTAGGGACGGCTAGCACAGATAGCTCTCGAGTAGCATTGTGCGAAATTCCAAAACAAATTCTTGCAAATACAGGGAAGAAAGTACTTCGTTGTGCTATTTAAACAAATATCATCGGTATGTTATGTTCAGTTTTATCACGTAAATAACACAACTCTTAAGGCGTAATTTTATTTTTTAAAGAACCGTTGAAGTCGGTCATCTGTTTTTATTCACATGTATCGAGTTTCCTCTGTTTTCATATGTATGATAGTAATTAAATTAAAGAAATTTTAATTTAACCATAGGTTTGTGTGATCTAAACATACAATTTATGTTATTTTTGTTGAGATTAATTCATCAATATAATGATTTTGTACGTTGTTAATTTATCTTTGATAAAATGTTCATTGTTACCTTTATTATTCATTAACCTACATATCAAGCTGACACTCAATTTGTGAGAGGGATTTTAACAGACAAAAAAATTAGGAGTAAAACTCTATGAATCTGCTGTTGGGCAATGTTTGATGACCAATTGGGCTGAAACTGTAAGAAATTCAAAAACAAATGTTTCTTATAAACGCACTTTGAAAATGCGGGAAACCATCTATCGCATTATTAAAAGGTTTAGATTAATTATTTTAATTACTGTGACCAATAGGGATGTAATCAAAACAGTATCACTTTACGACGGCTACTTCTCTCAGCCATTACTTATAAACTCTGTTTATACCAAAATTGAAAAAATCTAGACGAGGCACGTCATCTTGTTTCTGTCAGACCACGTGCGACAAGCGCGTGTCTTCTGCCAGTCTTTAAGCATTTCAATCGCCATTTAATGTTATTATTAGGAGTTGTAATGAAAACGTTTTTGGCGCAAGTTAAAATCATCATGAGCTAAATATAGTCTTATGCCAGTTCGTATCGTATTTTCCTTGTATATAGACAACATCCTTTCAGTACTAGAATAGCCATTTGATGAACTACTAAAACTACACTTACAGTATGTTTTATTCTACCCTGCGAGTAGTACCGTTCGCGAAACGACCTAAATACCTGTTCTAATCTTCCTACAGGTCACTGGCAAATCTCGAAGCGATTATATTTAAATTACCTTATTTAAGTTGAAGTTAGAGGAATATTCATTTTATAAGTTTAGTGCAAAATGTGCATATCCTTCAAGTTGATTAGACTCTATTAATTCTACACTTCTAACTTCGCATGCTAGAATATGGAAAATAAACGTCTGTGTGTTTGTATTTTTTATAGCAAAGCCACATCGGACTATCTGCTGTGTCCACCGAGGGGAATCGTACCCCTGATTTTAGCATTGTAAATCCGAAACTTACCGCTGTTCTAGTGGGTAACAAATACGCGTCCACTCTAGACATTATCTTCAAAAAGATATCACCGTTTCGTGGGGAAGTAGGACTTTACAATGTGACAGAACAGGAACTAGAAAAAGTAAATTAGAAGGATATCGGTGTAACAAATGACAAAAGAAAATAATATAAATAAAATACATATATGTAAATTTAAATGCTATGTTTCTTATTTTAATTGTAGTTAGTACTTGAGAACATATACTTATAAATATCACTTTTGAAATTAAACAAGCGCAAGGTTTAATATCGATTATTCCATTTCTTAACATCAAGTTGACGTCAGGTGTACAGGTTTAGTCGTGAGTCATCTAAATCGTCATTATGGTTAAACTGAATCACCTTCGTGGTTATTCTGTATCACTTTAATTTTGGAAATGACATGACGTGTACCGGAATATCATGCTTGACATATGTGTACAATCTATACATATATCACCTTTCAGACAGAAGCTGGCGTCGTGCGCGTGCACTAATAAAATTCTACGACCGTGACATAATTCATATTTTTGTTTTTCTTTTATTTAGGGGTTGATGTAGATAACTCTAAATAAAACTTGTTGTTTGTTTTTTGAATTTCGTGTAAAGCTACACCAGAGCTATCTGTGCTAGTCGTCCCTAATTTACCAGTGTAAGACTAGAGGGAAGGCAGCTAGTCATTACCACCTACCGCAAACACTTGGGCTACTCTTTTACCAACGAATAGTGAGATTGAACGTCACATTATAACGCCCCCACGGCTGAAAGGGCGAGCATGTTTGGCGCGACAGGGATGCGAACCCGCAACCCTCAGACACGCTTGGCCATGCCAGGCCCACTGTTGTTGTTGTTGTTTTGTAATTATTATTATATACATATTACAGACATTTGTTTATACGAGACTACTGGGATTCTTAGGGGCAAACACGCTATTCGAAAGAATGGGCAACAAAGATATTTTTGGAATTAATGAAAATAGAATAAAGATAACAACTAGAGAAAACAAAAACCTAAATATTAGTGATTCATTCAAGTATCAGCTCTTAACATGTAACCATATTTTACTGAAGTTTGTAAACAAATGAGTGAGGTATAAAGCCCTCCCCTGTGGTACAGCGATAAGTCTGTGGACTTACACTGCAAGAAAATTGATTTCGATATTCGTGGTGGGAAGAGGACGGGTAGTCCACTGTGTATCTTTATATTTAACTACAAACAATCAGTATAAATTAAATATAAACAAATACGATAAGTTTGTTACAAAATGGTTCATTTTGTTGGCTTAACTTTCCTATATCTTATTGACTAAAATACCGATATGTTTTGGGAATATTGACTATAATGATTTAAAATAACACTGGCGCCAGAGAAGTTCGGTGTGGTCGAGCGATGAGCAAGCACACTCCTAAGAAACGTTGTAGCGTTATTCGAGTGTGAGTGGATTGGTATTTTCCTTCTTTTTTTCGGCACAGTTTAATTTCTAACTATTTTCTTCTCTCCCACAGAGAACAGCCCAGAGAGAAGTGTCTCTACAGCAGAAGGGGATTCCTGCACTTATATCACGGAGGTGTCATTCCCCTTGAAGCCTGCTAGCCCCAAGTCCCCTGCCTGCCTCTCACGCCTCCCAGAGAACTTAGTAACTCTTCCGTTGATGACTTACTTCGGAGATGTGCAAAAGGAGCCGCTACGTTTAACAGTGGAGAGAAACCCCACTGCATGCCAGCGAGAACATAGTAATTTTAAAGTCACAGGGGGTGAGATAACAAAGCCCTTACAGGAGGTAATTCTTCAGGACCATCAAGTGGTTTCGAAAATAACGACGTGTGACAGTCATTCTTGTCCAGACTGTGGTAAGGTATACAGTACCACCAGCAACTTAGCTCGTCATAAACAGACCCATCGCAATGTTGCAGACAAAAAAGCTCGTAAGTGTCCACATTGTCAAAAAGTGTACGTGTCTATGCCGGCATTCAGTATGCACGTGCGCACTCATAGTCAGGGCTGTCAATGTCCATATTGCGGTAAGTGCTTTAGTCGACCATGGCTGCTCCAAGGCCATATCCGTACCCACACCGGAGAGAAGCCATTTTCATGCCCAATCTGCACCAAAGCATTCGCTGATAAGTCCAATCTGAGAGCCCACATTCAAACTCACTCCACCAATAAACCATACATATGCCAGCGATGTGGTAAAGCCTTCGCCCTCAAAAGTTATCTGTACAAACACGAGGAGTCCTCGTGCATGAGAATGAACCGACCGCACAAAACTAACGGTCGAGGAACCAACAGGAACTCTTGTCAAAAACTCTTACAAAGAGAGCAGCCCACAAGCACTTTTATTGAGTAGAGTATGCTACATCTCTGGAGCTTCTTCATATATTAGACATAAGACGGCGTCTCCAGGAGATTAATGGAACGGAGAATATTGGCACTGAAAAAAGAAATTAAAATCAACTCTTCCAGAGACATGACTAAGAAGTTGAAACATTCGTTAAGTTTTTCACTCTGATATGATTATTTTAATTTCGAAAGTAATTTATTCTTAATTTGATAATTTGTGAATTCACAAGTGCCAAGTTTATATAAAATAATCTACGACATCAGTTAAGTGTATATCAAACGTTTATCGTTGCTCAAACTGAACAGAGTTAAGGCAGAAGAAGTTACGTTAGATTTAACATTTTATATATATATTCTTACGAAAACAGATCTCATTTATATCCACCATCAATAAAAATTAATAACCGATTACTACAGTCATACAAAATAAATATATTTGCCCTAGTGACAGATATTTAGCTTTTAAAACATTTTCCATAATAACTATGAATATAAAAACTCAAATCTCGTTGACCTACAGAAGCTCCAATATTCATTCCAATAAAATCAGATCATGTCTAATGTTTTATAAAACTGATTACAAACCATCATTCCTAAACCTATTGTCAAGGAATACTAATTATACATGACAACATGATTTTTGTTTCCTTATATTTTCCAAGTTTAAACAGATAACTAAATAATTTAGTTTTAAAAGTAACTTGCTGGCGTTATAGAATCTCATTTTAGTGGATGATTGTACAATTATTGTCAATTATTTGAAGAAACCCAAATAAGGAAGAATTAAATATTTTTATCAACTGAAAAGGTTGTCAGTTAAATGTTAGCGTTTGTTAGCGTGTGTGTTTTCGCAAAAGAAATGATCGTTCCCAAAGCAAGAATCATAGATTGTTTCTGTTGTTTAAACTACATAACATACGCTTGTATAACTTATCAAAAATTAAATCAAACTGAGAGATATTTGCATAAATCTCCTTTTGGTAAGGACCAACAATATTTTTAATACGTGTTAATTAATTATCTATCGTACGTGTTTTCACGTAGTGTTGTGACAATTCTGAAAATTCAAACTTTTTAATAAGATGAACTTCTTAGTGTGTTGGACAAAGTAACAGCTGTTTTACAATTTTTAAGGTACTTTTATCGTGGTCGTACAGTTTTAAAATCGCTAATGTATCAACATGAATTTCATAAATATATTTTGACAGTTTGTGTTTGATTGAAGTTTTATACCTATAATTTGTGCTTAGTTATATGTGTGAGTTTGAAGCTTTTCTTCCACTAATTCCATTTTTATAATAATATTTTTATAATATAATGGATAGTGATGTGTCTTTTGATGATTTATGTACAAAATGATGTAATGTTTTTGAAGTACCCATCATCTTTTCGAATTACATCAACTAATGAAATTATTGTCAATACCAAATACTAGTAGGAAATATATTTTGTTTGTGTACATAGAAATATTGTTTTTGGAAAGAACAGTCGAAAGTAAATTGTTGTGAAATTGAGTTAATTGACAACACATCCTAAAGTAGTCTGGTTTATGTTAAACATGAAAACGTTGTGTTTCAAAACGAAGACATATGGTTAAAAAATGACATTCAGAAAGAATGAGTCCAGTGAAACAGGAATGATATCTCCACCAGAAAATCGTCTATTTAATCAACCAATCAATTTATAGAAAGTGAGCGAGAGAATTCAGAAAATAAATGTACATACCTCTTGTTTTGTTAATTTATTTATTTGTTTTCCAGCAACAATGAATATTTAAAACAGCAACAATGAATGTTTACAACAGTAACAATGAATATTTACAACACAGCAAAGGAGAGGCAGTTCAAAATATTTTTTTGTTGAATGATATTTAACTGAAGCTATTCAAGAGACATAAGAAATGGCTCATTTGTAAATATATAAAACCATTGACTTGAATTTGTGTAATTATTTCTGGAACCACGGTATAAACATTTTGTTAATAAATGAACCTCTACATCGAATCACTGTCCATGAAGGGGAAATACATAATTGATTTCACCATGTTAGCAGTACGACATAGATGGATGTAATTATTTCTGAAACCATGGTATAAATGAACTTTAAAAGGGAATCACTATCCACGAGGTGGAATTGCACGATTCATTTCACAATGTTGTCAGTATGACGTATTGTATATACAATAATTTGTGTTTTTGTAACACTTCAAATGTTCGGTAAATTTTCAGCCTTTCACAAATGCAGCTATTGCAGGATCTTCAACAAACTGATCTGTTTGTTTTCAGTTAATGAAATGAAAGTATATGTAGATAACCTAGGTAGTGTATAGTTCTCTAGTCTTATTTATTTATTTATTGTACGTCTTTATTTATTTATTTACTTTTATGCATAATGTTAATCATGTAGTCATAAAAATAAAAAAGGCTTCGAATATCATATATTGTAATTGTTGTGATCATTTATTAATAAAAGTATGTTTGGGATCGACAATTCATTTATTACTATAAATGATTTTAAGCCTTGGATAAAACAATTTATTATCGGGACAAAATCAAAAAATGAACTCTTGTAATTTGTAAATTTTATTACTATAAATGATTTTAAGCCTTGGATAAAACAATTTATTATCGGGACAAAATCAAAAAATGAACTCTTGTAATTTGTAAATTTTATTACTATAAATGATTTTAAGCCTTGGATAAAACAAATTATTATCGGGACAAAATAAGAAATGGACTCTTGTAATTTGTAAATTTGAAATTAAAGGTTAAATATTGAAGTCAGTGTTTTACTTCTACTAAAACCATTTTTACAACATAATTTGTAGGAGTTGAATGTTTTAAAGAAAGAGTAAAATTTGCTTTCATAATGACCGATGAAAATGTAATAAACTAATGTCCATAAAGTAATTCTTAAGACACTGAGACATAATATTTTTAATTGCCATACACGAAACGGTTAGATAAACAAAGTATATAAGTTTCAATGCCTAGTCTCTAGCTCTACTTGAAACTGCATCTAAGATGAAACTTCTCCGTGTGTCATGTTATGTTAATAGGTAATAACTTTGACAATTTTTCTTGCAAACCAATGAATACAGCCCGATGTAATTGTGGTTTCATTTGTACAATATTATGAACTCAAACCGTAATTCAACAATACGATTTTACTAAATCTTTCAGCTTACAAACAAACCTGTTGAACAAGTTTTCACTATCATAATTAAATCTTTTACATCATTCTGAACCTACTGCATTTGCAAAATTATCTCCTTGGTATGTAGTTTTAAAACTACATAAAAACTCATTTAAATACAGCCTCATTAGTACCTACGTTAAAACTGTTACTTAACAGCCAACCATCCTCTTAAACCTAAGTTTGATAATATTTGTAAATATAGTCACAAATAGTTATCGTAACATTTATTCATTATTTCTGGATGTTAATAATAACAAAATTGTTTTACATAGTTTAGAAACCTTACATAAAGCGAAAAGTGCTGTTTCGGTTTTCATCGATCAATTTATGTCTTTACCTGCGGACACCCTTTTACAAACCTTAGTATTGTTAAACTGCTATGATATTCATGCCACAATGAATCAGATAGAATATCTAATTTTAAAACCTTTTACAATTAAAATATCCCACAACATTCTCTATTTAAAACAACTTTATTACTTCGAAACGCCCTGGCATGGCCAAACGCGTAAGGCGTGCGACTCGTAATCCGAGGGTCGTGGGTTCGCGCCCGCATCGCGCCAAACATGCTCGCCCTCCCAGCCGTGGGGGCGTTATATTGTTACGGTCAATCCCACTATTCGTTGGTAAAAGCGTAGCCCAAGAGTTGGCGGTGGGTGGTGATGACTAGCTGCCTTCCCTCTAGTCTTACACTTCAAAATTAAGGACGGCTAGTACAGATAGCCCTCGAGTAGCTTTGTGCGAAATTCCAAAAAAAACCTGCTTCTAAACACACTGCATCTAAACATATTGGTAGTATCTAAGTGTGTGTGCGAGTTTTTTTATAGCAAAACTACAATGGGCTATCTGCTGAGTTCATGGAGAGGAATCAAACTCTTGATTTTAGCCCTTTAAATCTCTAGACTTACCGCTGTTACCAGCGGGGGACTGTTAGTATCTAACCTTTTTTTTTAAACTCTCGTAGAGATATGACTTGCATATTTTGTTTTTATTGAATTTTGTATACGACAAATTATTAATTTCAAATTCATTTATCTTAACTAAGAGATATATAGAATATTTAATTAGTTTCATGATCAAACTATTAATAACTATCTTAATTATCACCTTATACCTCACTGAATTGTAGTAGAAAGTACTACGATGTTTGATATAAATACATTATATAAAGTTATATATACAAATAAGAAATAAATTAAAACAAATATGGCGAGCGTGGTTCGAATCTGTGCGATACCACACAATTCTTTTTGTACTTTAAGCTTGGTGTGCGTTATAAGAATGACAGTTAATTCTTTAATGTGGATGGTAGAATCCTGTTGACTGACTGTCTTTTCTCTGATAGGTAGTTCAAAATTAAGAACAGGCTTAATAGTTTTGCCATAAACACAAATGTCTTGTTCTTTATTCTGTAATATGATAACTTCTCAGTTGCTTCGACTTTGTAGAATTTGAAATAAATCAGAACACTTTCTAACAAAATAGACATTTTGATTAAAAGACTTAATGGTTTTCGACAATGTAGTGTTACCGAAAGTCAAAATAATAACATTAGATCGAAGTTTTCTTCTTAGTACAAGTTACTAAAATTACATCATGTGTCGTACAAGTGGAGTTTATCTTTCTAGCAGATACGTGTTTTCTGGAACACGTGGGTTTTAAAAGTGATACATTTTAATATTACATTGTTTAAGCTGGATGAAAGAGTGAGGGTTTTTTTCCTATTTAAAGTGTAATTTTTCTCTTATTTGTGTAACAGGAGTAATTTTAAAAGTAGATATATTAGATATTGTTATCATTCATGCAAGCATGTAACTATAAGACAGGCTAGAATACCTATTTACGAGATACGTTTTACTTCTGCTGTAATAAACTATTTTGTTTTATTTTATTTTCTAAATTTATTTATTCAAGAGTAATTAACATCCCCCAATCGGCTCTAAAACGATAAATATACGACGTTTGAGCACCTACAACTGTTTTTAATTATTTCGCGTGAGTTTACAAACAGAGAATAAATCTAAAAAAACGATGTATCACTACGCTGCGTAGATCCTACTTACCAAAGTTTCGCCTTTAACTAGGTTAGTTTTAATCTCCCACATTATAGTCTCATTCTAGTTTTACTTGTTTTGTTTGTGCGCGACCGTTTTGTTTTTGGTCTTGTCATCTGAAAAGTTGTAGCACATAGAATATTTCATTTGAATAAGCACCAATAATTCGCTATTCATAATTCTTCCATATAACACCTACATTACTGACTTACATGAACAATTAATGATGTCACTTCTGGCGTGTAAGATAAATAAATGTGCTCGACAACTTCTTGTTTTGAAAGCTTTGGTTATAAACATTTATTTGAAATAATGTTATCTCCTCGTGTGAAATTGTTGTGATTTTTTTTTCAAAATGGTGGAGGTAGAAAAAACATGAGCTTTTAAAATGGATTTATATATTTGTTCTTGCTTACCACTTATGAGACTTTTTAACATGACAGTAAAATAAAATGTACAGAAAAATGCTTTAACTTCGACGTTAAGTTTGAATACTTGAGGATTATTTTCACTACTCGTTTATATAAAGAGGTCGTCCCCCACTGGTACAATAGTGAGTCTACGGATTTATAACGTTAAAATCAAAGGCTCGATTCTCATCGGTGGATTGTTTAATTGTTTACCCAATTCAGTCGAAGGTAACTGTTTCTGTTTCTTTTGAATTTCGTGCAAAGCAACACGAGGGCTATCTGCGCTAGCCAGATCCCTAATTTAGTAGTGTAGGACTGGAGGGAAGGCAGCTAGTCATCACTACCCACCGCCAACTCTTGGGCTGCTCCTTTACCAACAAATAGTGGGATTAACCGTCACATTATAACGCTCCCACGGCTGAAAGGGCGAGCATGTTTGTTGCTACGGGAATTCGAACCCGCGACCCTCGGATTACGAGTCGAACGCCTTAACCCACTTGATTATGCCGGGCTCCCATCGGTGGACTCAGCAGATAGCCCGATGGGGCTTTGCTATAATAAAACATACACACTCTATAGAGGTCTCCTAAAGTTAACAGCAAAACCAAATTGATAGAAAGATGCAACCAAAGTAAGCTATGAGTTTTAAAAACAATGATTATTCATTACCTCACTTAACGTTATAATTCACTGTATCTGTGTTTTCTTATAGCAAAGACACATCGGACTATCTGCTGAGACTATCAAAGGGAATCGAACCCCTCATTTTTGCATGTAAATCCATATACTTACCGCTGGACGAGCACGTTGTATCTTTAAGCTTTGCGCTTTTTTTTTAACTTCTTCTTTTCTTTAGTTAGAAAAATTTTAGAATCGTATTTTGAATCTTAAACTTGAAGTGAATCTGATTGGATTAAAATAGCTTACTTTTCTGATGTTTTATCAGTACAAAGATACGCTATGGATTACACAGGCCTGCTATGGTTTTATTGTCTTAAAGTTTATAAGTGTTCTACAGTAGTTTCTATACACTGAATCAGAAAGCGATAGCTAATTTTCGACATTAAGCACAGATTTTTCTTAGAATTTCATGTGTAGTTTCACAAAGGTAAATTATTTTCGTTGAACTCGAATCACATTTTGTTATTCTAAAATGTTTACGACTACTGGCTATATATTTCTTTAAACCAATTGCGACGTGAGAGCCTTATCGATCGTTCTAGGACCCAAACATGATAATAACAATTTTGATCTAGATAAGTGTTGGTTTTTTTTCTTTAGGACTTGTGAAACTCATTATGCGATAGTTTTCTTTCCATTTATTTCGAAATTGGTAATCTTAAACGTTATCTCTGTGAATACAAAATATGTATTTAAAACAAGTTACGGATAAATATATATATATTTAATATAGGTTTTATTTGTTTCTATTTAAGTGTAAAAATAGAGGATGGATTATTTGCGCTATCCTCACTTCGGGTATTGAGACTTTTTTTTAGCGTGTAAGCCCTGAAGCTTACAGCTGATCTACTAGAGGTTGGTGTTCAACACAGATATTATTTTTGTAATTTAAGATGATAATTATTATTAGTCATCATAAAAATGTTGTCCTAAACCATAGTTTCATGTTTTGGACTCAAACCTAAAGATATATTTGATTAAAATGCCAACTTGGATCTTTCCCCAAACTAGATTTTTTCATCAGTATTTATTTCATTACTTATTTCAATGAACTATCAGGTGAATCCTTAACTAAAGTGTTTTTAAAATACTTTCATGTTTAGTGGTTTGTTTGGAATATTGTGCAAAACTACAAGCTGGTTATTTACGCTAGCCGTCCCTAATTTAGCAGTGTAAGACTAGAGAGAAGGCAGCTAATTATCACCACCCACCACATGCTCTTGGACTACTCTTTTACCCACGAATAATGGGACTGAGTGTAATATAATAACGCCCCAAAAGCGGAAAGGTGGAAGCATGTTGGGTGGAACGGAGAATCGAATTCGCGACCCTCAGATTGCGAGTCGAGCGCTCTAACCACCTAGCCATGCCGGGCTTTATGTTTGGTGTTTGTAAATATTAAAAGGACAAATATCGTAGACAATATTCTTTAAATTTAAAATGTTCTCCAGGACTTCACACTTCAGCTTGAACTCTTTTTACTGTGGAAATCAGGACTCAGATCGCAGTTAGTTCATTGGGCAGCTATGAGTTAAAACAAACACTTTACAATCTAAAATAAAAAAATAAAATTTTAAAATAACTTTTATCCTTGGGAATTATATATTTAGTTTTTACAAATCATCGAAAAATATTTACTAAGTACGCTGAATAAACCACTTAACAATGTGCAGAACTTTAAGCATACAGAATTACTAACAGTTATAATTAAAATATTAATTCTAAAATTTCCCGTTATTGTTGGATTTCCCAGGATATTAAATGATTACAATCAGTTCTAAAGCTTACAATTTCATTACTAATGACAGACCAAGAACTGCTGTCTAAAACATCTTAAAATAATGTTTCGATGTAGAACACACTGCATGTTATTAACATTATAATGTTTCTTCAGATTTTTCTTTTGAAATGTAAATGATATTCCCTCTGTGTGTCAGACATTTTAAAATACGTTGTTCATGACAAATAAGAAGTCTGTATATTTAAACTCTTCAACAGGGTTATGTAATTTAAGTGGACAATGAATAGGTTTTGTCTAATTATTTTTAACCTAAGTTGGAAAATAATGAATTATAAGGTTTGTAATTAATTTCGAGAGATTGTTATCAAAACATACAAACACTTATGTAATGTCAAATTAACTTTATCCATTGTTCTTCTAATATAAAACTGAAGGGAAAAGATACTGCTTGCTAATAACGCAAACTATAAACAATGTAGTTCATGTGCTATATGGTGTGAAGAATGCTCAGAAATTCCTTTACAAAATTACAAGAGACACTAGTATTTAAAACGATGCCCAAATATAGACTCTTGATGTCTTAAAACAATAACACATTTCTTGAAAAAAATACATACCTTGTTTGTCAACAAATGTAATTCTACATTAATTTGTGGTAGTGAATTTTCCATATAAATTCAAAGAAAAAAGAAAAATTATTTTTAAATAGAAATGTTTCATCTTAGAAACTTAATTAATTTACGTGATCCATAATGAATAGCATTTTTAACTGATGAAGCTTCATGTAAGATTTTTATTTAGAGGATAAAACCGACTAAAACTGTTTCCATAATTTACATTAAAAATAAAATAAAATAAAAATTATTTTTAAATAGAAATGTTTCATCTTCGAAACTTAATTAATTTACGTGATCCATAATGAATAGCATTTTTAACTGATGAAGCTTCATGTAAGATTTTTATTTAGAGGATAAAACCGACTAAAACTGTTTCCATAATTTACATTAAAAATAAAATAAAATAAAAATTATTTTTAAATAGAAATGTTTCATCTTCGAAACTTAATTAATTTACGTGATCCATAATGAATAGCATTTTTAACTGATGAAGCTTCATGTAAGATTTTTATTTAGAGAATAAAACCGACTAAACTGTTTCCATAATTTACATTAAAAATAAAATATTTTCTTTATTTCCGTTTCATATACTTAACGCGTTTAACCTTTTCCTTGTGTTTGAGGTTATCAAACTTCAGTGTCGTTATTGCGAGGAATAATATACGATGCATGTTATATTATTACAGTGTTAAGACCTTCTGTTGCATTAATAAATCTGCTCTTCCGTTCTTCCTGTCATTTCCAGCTGTTGATATGATGATGTGATACAGCGAAACGTTAGAATTAAAATATTCCTTGTGATGTTTAATGATATTTTATTGTCATCCTTTAACACTGCAAACACTGCTTATTTTATAACTTCAAACACTTTACCATCTGAAATGTAATAAGGCATGAAGATAGCAAAGTAAACTCACTTCTTAATGTGTTTCTTTACAACGTTTTTTAAAACTTTTTCGCGATATTTTTAACCATTCATTCTTTAGACACTAAACTATGCAAGCCCTAGTTTACAACCAACATACAGCCCAGCTGCCCTTTTCTCAGTATAAAAGCAGTGTTAGGAGGTGAATACATGCGGGTACAGTTAACGAATCAGTTGTTGTTATGTAACACGCAAGACAATTCACAAATGTGCAGAACGTACATCACTGTACTTTGTTTTTCTAACGTCTTTGATCTTTGTCAAATTAGCTCACGCTCTATACAGTCACGGGTCGACTGTAATAATAATGAATTGTCTTAATTTTGAAACACTAACCCTTTTCTAGCATTCTTCTAGTGATATCTGACTTTATAACAGCTGTGTGGGAGTTATTATTGGAGTTAAAAGGAAGTTTCTGATGCAAGTTTGTTTGCAACAAAATAAACTAAACGGCATCTGTTTACATTATCAGTCTTTATGTGATAAAGTCGTAATGGTTTCAGACTCTTTAATATTTCCACTAAAACTTTACATCATTATAAAGTTGCACCCACTACCCTCTCAGAAGCTCACCAATAACTCTGCAGCATTATAACTCTAAAAACCAGGCTTTGGTACTTGTAATTTGGTAAACCACAGAGACAGACCATTGAGTAGATTTGTGCTTAATAACAACAACTAATAATATTAAAGATACGAATATTGTAAATATATTTTTGAGACGATGAGTAGTTAGCTAGGAAAACTGCAATTTTTACAAGTTTTATTAGTAAGTTAATATTAACAATAAAATACATGATCATGAAGGTGTGTTAAAAGGTCATAACCTCTGTTTTTTCAAGAAAGTAGTGTGTTAAAGCTTAGATAGCCCATTGTATAGTTTTGTGGTTAACTTCAAACAAAAACTATGTTTATAAATTCCTGCATAGGTAATGAAATTATCTGAGTAACATACTTTATTAAGAGATACCGTGTTTTAATGGATCACACATCAATGATTAAAAATAGTTAAGCAATAAGTCGATGCAATTATTAAATGCATTTAGCTTAAGAGTGTTTCCAGAATATAACTAGATACAACCTACATGCAACCTATTTCTCATGAGGTCTTATTTATGTAGCAAATTTTCTTTTATTTTTAATAAAAATATTTATCATTGGGGGGAAGGGGTAATATTATTTCAAGTCGTCCCTAAACAGCTCGCTTTAAGTCACAGTTTTTAAGTATGCCCACCCTTTCTCCCTAAAATAAAGCCCGTTTTTAAAACTATGTCAAATAGGTCATTGTCTCAAATGTAAACTAGAAACTTTATGGTCTTAAAGTTATACCCAAAAACACGATGTTGAAAACATGCCAAAAGGATAACGATGTCAAATACTTTAAGAATGCGGTTGAGGTCACAACGCCTGAAATATACAACAATGGCCAGAGCTTCAGAGTGTGTCAGAAAGTTTATAAGTTATAAGTTATTTGAAAAAATTCATACTTTAAGAACAGTATGTGCCAAAAATGACAGTGTTAATAGCAAACACTAAAAAAAAGGAAAAAGTTGAAACTTTATCTATTAAAAGCACTGCTATATCTAAAGAATTGAGTACTTAAACTTAGGAAAGTTAGTTAAGTATTGTGTTTCGATTGGCTTGACTTGTTTTAAGCGCTATGCCACACAGAAGACGTTCTAAGCTGTGTGTGTTGTATGTTTCGAGACAATGTTTCTTATACGTTAGGTGTACGTTACAGTTAATGTATTTTAGGTTAGCTCAGATGGCGAGGAATTGCTGCTATTAATATTTCATAATAATATTTGGTGATTTTAAACATAACCATTTGTATTTTTATTTATCATCCAGTCACTAGTTAAACAAATCTATTTTAAGGTAAATGACTTTTTCATACGAGTCATAGTCTCAAATGAAACTCATTGTTTTTCCTAATTATACGCAACTCACTATCAATCAAATACAGTCACAGCCTAACAGTGGCTGGCGACAAAATGTAACAACAACAGCATCATGGGTGCAAACATACTGTGATTTGGCTGTAGAACTGTTGACAACAACTACGATTGCCAGAACCATATTGTATAAGAAATACTACACTATTAAACAACAGCTGCATGTTTTGAAGATCAGAACCTCAAAATGAAGCCCAAAGTCACATAATACTCAAGTGGAAAACCTATGTAACTGCTGTCTCTGTTGTTTTGTTTGTTTTTTTTCA
Organism: Tachypleus tridentatus; assembly: GCF_004210375.1. NCBI lineage: Eukaryota > Metazoa > Arthropoda > Merostomata > Xiphosura > Limulidae > Tachypleus > Tachypleus tridentatus. The sequence continues at coordinate 55,698,586 of NC_134825.1, forward strand.
GCTATAAGAACATATTACAGCATTCGGAAACATAAAAGTATTTCACAATCACGTGCAACAACATGCTTTACAAATGTCTCTATATTTATTACGCTATTTTTGCTTCATAAAAATCAAACCATATATGATAGCTGTACAGTACAGTTTCTACTGCAGCGTTCTAATGAAGATTAACTGGACGAAGTGCGAGCACTCTACCAATATATCTAAATAAAGGTCATAGTCCAGAAAAATAATGACTGGTACCAGAACTACTTCTTGAATAGGGTAAAACACTATGTTTATAATAAAGTTTCCGGCATACAAAGCTTTTCCGGTCTCTACACTTTTAATGATAAATCAACAGCTGCTGTTAAAAGCTACCGAAACAGTAGTCGTGGTGTAGATTCCCACATCCTCTCTTTCTACTCATCCTAACTCCCCAAGTGTACCAGTAAGTCTTAGCTTGGCTGTAAGACGCGGTTATTTGCACCTTCTTTCTTTCATTCACTCGCTAGGGGAAAAGAAATCATCACGTTCTTGTCTTTCTATTTGTGTGATTCCCTGATGCAGTGTCGACACCGCAGTTACTAACTGAGCACGTAAAGACAAAGTTAGTGATTCCTTTCTGTGGGAGGAGAGATGAGCTCATGTTGTGCAAGACTACAACGAAAAACACGTGCTCGTCAAATAGTTGAACACGTCAGCTGAGCCCCACAAAACCAGTTTAATCTGATCCACATGATAGTGTGAGCACGAGTCTTTCTCCCCACTTGAGGACAGCTGTTGTCAGTTTTATCAGTCGTTAAAGGCATCTGAATTTATAAAGATGATGCTATGCTCCTTTTAAACACCTCCCTTCACTGTATGCCTGTACAGATACGCTCTAACCTGAAAGTTTAGATGGATAATAGAGGTAGACTAAAAGTGCTGATAGTCCTATACTGCATAATGCATATCTGATATGTCCTGGATAGGTATACTTTATAGGACAACAAGGTGTCTAAAATGAGGAATAATTTTGCATAAGTTTTTATTATAACTGAATACTACATTATCAGCGATTCTTCATGTGATAAAAGGAATCAGTTCCGTCAATGAAAGATTTATATCTCCTGTTTTATTTAAATCACTTTGTTTGAGTTGCTTTTATAACTCTAATTCTAAAGGCAGGTTTTGTTAACCCAAGCATTTATAAATATATATGTGCCACACACACACGCATAGCTTCATTTTATTGTTTTATTTTTCTGCAAAATTGCTTCCTCAATGTGCTACTTTATTCACAGAATTACAATTAATCGACTTAGATGGTCACTTCATCTTGTAATAATACGTATATCACGACTTCACAGACAACGCCTCCTTGTGAGTACTTATAGGAAACAATAAAACATTATCAGTATTACCATGGCCGGTACTGATATCTCATTCGTTTCTTTGTCTTCTACAGCAATACCACATGGACTATCTCCTACGTCCACAACGGGAATCGAACAAAGAATTTATTTAATAGAATAAATAACCCTCTTTGTTTTCTTAAATTACATTAGAACAGTGCTTTAAAACACAGTTACTCCAAGGGTCTGCCATACCTACATAATGCATTTCTACGTAATCATTATCATTACATTATTTCAACTAGAAACACGCTGTTGTATCAAGACACACAGTTGTGTGTCGTGCGTCCAAAATAACCTGCTACGGTTATTAACATGAGTGATAACTTTAGCGGTTTCCCACCTATTGTGTCTCGGATTGTGGGATCCCAAACTATTATATATTTTCAGTGAATGCGCTCTATTATAATCTTACTTTACATACGAAATTATGTGAAGTTATTACAGATGAAGTTATTAACATTTTTATATATTTTAAATATTCTGATTGGTTCTGTAAAGTAAAGGTCTGTTCCGGATAATAGGATTGCAATCCCAAAACTGAAGCTGGCTACTTTCTTACTCGCTTGATTTGTTGGTGTGTATTGACAAAAATCGTGATACCTAATCGAAAAAACCTTAGGTGTGATATAAAGCTACGGCCAAACTGGTAGCTACACTTATAGCATTAATAACGATTTTACATCAAATATTAATTAATTAGTCGTTTTGTTCAGTTTGGGGCAAAATGGTGGGTAAAACAAAATACAAGACAAGGGTAGCTAATCATGGTTTATATAACTAAACAATTAGCCTTATAAAAACAGATTATGGCCCAGTGTTGTCAGTTTTAAGCGACTAATCTTAAAGGCTAATCAACTCATTTAGTGAGCTGTTTCATAGAAACGATGTCTCAAACTACTCTGTTGTGGCAAATATGTTAGTGACCTTTAAACCTTGCAAACGTGAATACAAGTTTATTAAAAAAAACTGAAAAAGTCAAACTAGCTAATAAAAAGAGTGAATTATCAATACTCACGGTATTTGAAATTCTTTCAACAGGATTAGAAAAAATTCATTTATGAGAACTTCAGTGTGGTTAAATATATTAGCAGACAGAATTTGACCTCCTGAGTTCAAAATTGTACTTAGACTTCAAATCAGTCGAGAGATCACGGAGCTATTAGCAAAAGGTTTGCACTTGAAAAAAACAACAACCACCAAATCAGAGCCGTTCTCTGAGCCGCTCAGCCGTGGCTGAAAATTTGTATTCTAAACTCTTTTTATTTTCCCCTTACTTGTTGCACATGAGTTTCAAGTTGCGCTGTATTTGTCAAAGGTGTAGTTCATAATTCCTTTTCGTAATTTAAAACTATTTAATGAAGGAACGAATGCAACTCTACTGCACAAACAGTCATTAAAAATTAATACTGGAAAGTAAAACCAAAATACACGTATTCAAATTAATAATGTTATAGGGGGCTTAAAGTAGATTTATCCTGACATATGTTTTTTCATATACTGAAATTCTTGAATGAAAAAATGAGAAATACGAACTTCAACATATTTAAAGTGTTTCTATTTACTATTAGTCGCTCCGCGTAGAAGTTAAAAAAAAGAAAGAAGAAGAATACATATGAGAGAGAGAAAAGGGGAATTTCCGGTTGAAAAATGAATCGTTTGCCTGAAGTGTGTCTGTTTTTATTGCTACAAACTAGACATGTTTTCTAAAGTTGTGTTATTATTAATTTCACGGTCCCTACTGGATTTCATTTGAGATTGTTCCGTTTTTGAGAAAGATTCGTCAAAAAGTAATGTTTATACAATGACCTATATGTAAAACTTATTCTTATTACAATTAATGTTATTGTAGTTTGATTTGTATTCCTAATAAAAATAATGTTTTTGGAGCCTGGATTGAGTATAACTTCAACTTTGCAGAAAAGACTATTTCACAAAGCTACAGATATCTGAGAATATGTTTTGGTGAGTGTGTATTATCAGAGTATTTTCATCAATTAATTATACGCTGATGTATAAAATGCTAAGATATTTTTGTGCTGTTGCGACTCATAATAACAAAGGTAATTAAAATTCAGGAGAAAATATGAATAGAGACTTACAACTGTGTATGCACAGTGAGGCCCTTGAAAAATAATACTTATTTTGGTTCTATAATATAGCACAAACTTAAAACAGCTAACTTCCGCGTCATCTAATTATTTATGTGTACGAATGGATTCACGAACTGATTTCTCTTCTATCCAATTTGTGTGCATCATTTCTGGTTTTTTATTTCATACAAAGATACATCAAAATATTCTTTGAAATTATATGTTAGATTAAAAAGTTATACGTACAGATATTAAGCCTAACACAGAAGCGTCGCCAAAATATTTATTTTAAGCAAAATATTGGTGTTTCAAACTTATATTCAAAACCGAGCTGTTTTTAATCACTTTATAAAATGGAATTTTTGTTCAGGTTGTTTGTGAGCTTTTCTTTTTCAGTTTTAGGGTATAATTTATCATTACCAATAAAAAGAAGGTAAAAATAAGGTAAAATTCACCACATTTTAGACTTTTATCTTCAGCCAACGTAATTTTTATCTTCATATAAATATGCAACTAATAAACACTGAAAATAATAAATATATATTAAAAAATGTTGTGCTATCTGTAACATCTTAAATGAAAACGTACTAAAGGTGTTCAGAAAGCAAAACGATTTTATTTACTGCAGGTCAACAGTACAAAATTAAACATTGATGTTCGGTAATGGTCAACTAGCCATTACTTCTCAACTTGGTCCCAATTAAATACGATGCATTTATTTCCCCTATCCATGAGTCTCATCAGTTCGATACATTGTAAATGTGTTGTTACAAGTAGCTGTTTTAGGGTTTTTGACTCATCGGCTCTTTGGACGTGTTATCCTTTGATGCCAACTCGTCTAATGAAGGAGTAAAACGAAGTATTGTCAGTTTAACCGAGTGATATATTCACACGTCCTTTTCACCGTTGTTACGTAAGATCATCTTTATAGCACGTTATTGAAAGCTAATGTTACTCAGAGTTGTTATTTTATAATTGTGTTGCCTGTCATATATATGTAGGAAACAAATAACATATAAAACTTTGAACAGTGGATGTATTAACACGACCAATCAACAATCATATCCTGTTCCTTTCAACCATGTTAATGTTTGTCTCTTACCTAAAGGTAACTGTCATTTTTCATATATATATATATATATATATATATATTCAGAAGCTTCCTTCAATTTAATTTTTTCTTGGATGTATATATATCCACAATTTCCACATTATAATCGTTAACACAGATTGTTATTTCAACATTCAAAGTGCGCATCACATTAATAACATTCCAAACAGATATTGAAGTCCTCTAACAACATTCTCGGTGCATTTTTATAGCAATAATATTAATCCTCTCAAACAAGTGTTCGAGTCCTACAGCCATAAGAGTGGCGTTAACATTTAGCGGTTGACGACGATGACAACTATTGCCTACCCTACATTCTCATATGTTTCGTTATCTATAATTAAGGAAATAAAAAAGATAGAAATCAGGAAATCGGTTTATTATCTCACTCTGTATAGACAACACATTGATTCACAACAATGCACGAAGAACTTGAGCGTGTGGGGATTTTGCGCGACTCACGATAATATACACACTCAGCCACGTGTTCAATGTTGCTGCTCATGTTAACATGCCAAATGTTCAGCATCATGTAGAAAACAGTGGGCGTAAAGATCTAGAAGACTATGGGTTAGCCAAGCAACTGAAGAGTTTAAATAAAACAGACCTCAGACTACAACATCCCAATCAGTGGTTTTAAACACACTCGATAAATGTCAATAAACGACAGCAGGCGTGTGACCGCCCCTCCTGGCGTCTAACTGTCGTGTGCTTCTTTCTAAGTGATCATCGCGCCACCTGTGACGCCTCACTAGGGGGACTGACACACATATTTGTAATAAATATTGTTTCCATTATCACTGCCCTTATCATTTGCTAAGGCTGTAATTTAACTAAAGATAACACTGATACAAACTATTTTAAGGGCGTATGCTCGTCTGGCATAATCAAATATATTTTCTTATTATGTGAAAAAGATTTTTAACGCATTATATTTGAAGTTATTGGCGATGAAATAAAAAAAACAAAACGAAACGATTCATTGTTTGTGCCAGTTTTTGTCTTCAAAAGAAAATATTTATGTCATTAATATGAGTAAAGCAACGGTCTGAGAATACTGAAAAATAGGCCTAAGCAATAACCGTGTATGAACTCACTGGTACAAAAAGATGTCATTACTGTAACAAAGACAAACAGCTCGACTTGGTACATGTAGAAAGCTGTTTGTTAGATTTGGCGTAAAGCTACGCGGGGGATAGGGTATCTGTGTTAACGTTCCTATGTCACAAAGATTGGTGGAATTTGACTGTAATCTACAACTCCAAAGTGTGAATCACGAGTTTTTATGTATTGTTTGGCAGTTTCAGCACGTGAACCGTGGAACCCCTGCTTTTCAATCCTTCACAGTAACCTCTGGTCCGAGCTGTGCCGCGCCTAGAAAAATATATTATAATTTGTAACATCGTGGACTTTTGTCAGAACTTGCGACATACATAAAAATGTATGATATGTTTCACTATTTTTATTTGGTTATTTGGAAGTCATTTGCTACCTTAAGTTTTATTGATAACTGAAAACATTAACATTGGTAAAATAACGTATTACCATTATTCCATGCTTATCTCAAGAACGGCCCGGCATGGCCAGGTGGACAAGGCGTTCGACTCGTAATCTGAGGATGGTGAGTTCGAATCCCCGTCGCACCAAACATGCTCGCCCTTTCAGCCGTAGGAGCGTTATAATGTCCCGGTTAATCCCACTATACGTTGGTAAAATAGTAGCCCAAATGTTGGCGGTGGGTGGTGATAACTATCTGCCTTCTCTCTAGTCTTACAATGCTAAATTAGAGACGGCTAGCGCAGAAAGCCCTCGTGTAGCTTTGCGCGAAATTCCAAAACAAACAAACAAGCTCAAAAACATGTAATGCTCAGTATATATGGTTTTCTCAACATATCATCATTACTTCAAAATGGTAAAAACGAGATTGCTTTATCTCTTAACTGAAATATATAGTGTAAAGTAATAGCTAGTATGTACGGTCGTTCTCACTGAAATGCAACACTTCAAAACATTAATTAACACAAGTTTTCCTCATGACAGGTTTCATGCATATTATTTGCATGAATTTAATCTGTGCAACTTACCGTTTGTATGGTTTCACAAAACTTCTGGTATGTATTATTTATTATTCCCTTGTTATTGACATGTACACTTCGGTGTGTATTATTTATTATTCACATGTACACCCTGGTATGTATTATTTATTATTCACATGTGCACTCTGGTATATATTATTTATTATTCACTTGTTATTCACATTTACACTCCTGTGTGTATTATTTATTATTCACATGTGCACTCTGGTATATATTATTTATTATTCACTTGTTATTCACACGTACACTCCGGTGTGTATTATTTATTATTCACATGTACACTCTGGCATGTGTTTGTTTTTATCAGTCTTATTGTTGTTCACGTTAAGAGTTTGACAAGTACTTTCGGAAGATTGTTTATGAATTTGGTAACAATGTACATATACGGTATTCTTGCGTTTGGCCATTCTTGTAGTATTCTGTGTTATACAGAATAAAGTTATGAACATAGTAGTCAATTCGACGTGTAATGATTTGTAGTGAACATAAACCATAACATTATTCCCTTCTAGGAAGGCTACGTCACAATAAGGAAATTGGCTCTTTCTGAGATGGTTACATTATAGGACTTTCCGACTTGAAATTTTGTTATTCCGTGATTATAAAATTATGCATAGCACAAAGATACAGCGTTTTACCAAAAGAGATATATTTAGTGTTGAACTAACGGTATTGATAAACAAAGAGAAAAGGTACTCATTCAAGCAAGTATAACCATCTACTCTACAACTGTCTACCAGTTACTGTGAAAAGGAAGTGGTGAAAGTTAGACAGTTTATCTCCGGAAATAACTCAATAACGCGAGAGCTGCATTCATAAGCTTCTTTGAGAGGACATTACCGAATAAAAAAAAGACTATCAAAATCTGTGTTAAAGTTATCCAACTTGTTATAAAAGGAAGTATATTATCTCGTTGAACAAGACATATGTCTATGTAATTACGGGGGACAAGTTCGTGTACTTGATTTTTGTCCTGGTTGTGAAACAATATATCAAAATTGTACAGAGGATCTAACAAATTGTATTCATAAGATTTGTGATAATTACAGGTTACAAGTACAACAGTAATTTAAATACCCATAGAATCAAGAGTAATGTCAAGGTAAACTTAGCATGTAAGCAGGGTAACGTGTTGACATCATTTAGTGAGATAAAATGGCATCTTTGTAAAGGGTAGATTCCAATAAAGTTCTGTTTGTTTGTTTTGGAATTTCGCACAAAGCTACTCGAGGGCTATCTGTGCTAGCCGTCCCTAATTTAGCAGTGTAAGACTAGAGGGAAGGCAGCTAGTCATCACCACCCACCGCCAACTCTTGGGCTACTTTTTTACCAACGAATAGTGGGATTGATCGTCACATTATAACGTCCCCACGGCTGAAAGGGCGAGCATGTTTGGCGCGAAGGGGATGCAAACCCGCGACCCGCAGATTACGAGTCGCACGCCTTAACACGCTTGGCCATGCCGGGCCTCCAATAAAGTATAATTCCATCGAAATAGAGCATCCAACCACACCTTACTACTTTCTTCGCAATATAAAATCCAAAATATGAATTCATGCTGTTTCTAAGTCATGTCTCTAGTCATGAGATACATATCCTGTATATTTTTTGTTGTTTAGTTTGCTTAAATGGGCATTTGAAAAACCACCATTCTTGTATGATTGGAAGACTCCGAAAAGCATATAAAAAGGAAAGGTACGGTGTATTACATAACCCTACTACAGACGGAATCGTGCAATATTCTATAACCAGAATCATCATATAGGACATAGTCCTTTGTGAAAGAAAATAACGTAAGGCCTAAACTCTCACCCTTGTATTTTTACCATACGTTGTGAACATCCATCTGTGCTATATATTAACCATATTATTGTTCTAACGGAGATTTCTGTGTGCAACTTGTGTCATTATTGTTGTTGATTTCTTAAATTTTTTTTTATATCTAACATTTATAGTTAGTATTGTTCTCACAAACATCCTGGACTGTAGCACTTACCATCCCTTATATTATTCTTGATGTAACTGTAAACAACTAAGATTACAATCTTTTCATAACTAGTTAATGACTTTTCTTATTCAAGATACATTAAGATTAATTTTGCAGAATTTCCACGTGTTTTCTTGTGATTATCCAATGTTCTCATGAATATGGTTTGGTAAACCTTTATTTTCTTTAATCCTGTACCTAGACTAATTACGTACAGCAAATGTTGATCTTTGAGTGTTCTTTTTTATCCAGTTGCCTTTAATCAACTTATTTGTGCATTGATTGAGTCTCAAGTGGTTGTTCTGTACGTAGGGAATATCTACGTAAGAAATGTCTTTTTTTCTTTTAAATAAATATTAAGACTAACCCATGACTAAGTTATTAAATTATCGAAAAAGAGTTTGGTTAGCCAGATTTTAGTTTGTCTTTTGTACAGAGAGTAAAATTTTTCTCTTTTAGCTATTAGCAAGTGTTAAATAGGAGAATCCACATAACTAATTATATTTAAGTTTAAGATACAAACTTTATTTTCTTAGTAGAGATTGTGTTCTTGTTGTTTTGGTAGGAACAATTATATTCAGTATCGTATATTTACTAGTTTGGTTCATTTACCCTTAAAATCCATCCTGTTCATTCCGCCTGTTATTGCGGAACTTTAAACTTACCTGTTAGTCACTTGTTTTACCTAGGAAGAGTACATATTTAAAATGTTTAGCTGTGTCAGTTTCAAGCAAGTAATAATAATCATGACTAGAATACTTTGGCTGTTGTCTTATTTTTTTAAGTTAGTCATAAAAAGTATTTTTCTTGGATGATATTAATAAATTTTATAAACGTACGGGGACTTATCTGTATATGTGAAATGGCAAATGTTCTTCGCCCTATACAATTAAGTAAAATGGATGTGGTGAAGGTGTGACGTATTTTTTAAAAAAGAAACATTTTTGTGCACATTATAGAGGTATTCTGAAGAGGATACTAAAATATAAATAGGTCGAATTTCGATGCTTTAATTTTAAAAACGACAATTTTTACAAATAAAAATCTAAAGTGTCGCATACACTCGGTTTGATTTAAATATCGATAGTCCCCCAATGGCTCAGCTCGTAATACTAAAAACCGTGTTTTGATACCAGTGGTGAACACAGCACTGAGAACCCATTGTGTAGCAAACCTAAATCTTTTTCAGCACTAAAGTTAAATTCCCAATGTGTAAATCGTAAATCAGATACCTCAGGTATTCTTAACCAATGAATTAGTGAGAATATACCGAAACCAGATAGTGTTTACAGGGTAAAAACAAACAAACGTGACCCGCAGATTTATTTATATCCTGGTTTCAGTGGAAATAACTATCAAATTTGATGTTCATAATCGTATTGTTCTTATTTAACTGTAGTTAATTAATACGACACAGTAAGTTCAATTTCTTTAATTAATTATTTTGTCAAGCGATAGAAAGTAAAGTGTACTTAAAAAGTAAATATGAAGAGATGGGGAGGGAAGAAAAATGATAGGGAGGGAGAGAGAGAAGATAGTGTTCTATTTATATACTTGTAGGGCTCTTCATATATGGATAGTACGTGCATTTTCTACATATGAAATTCATAGCTCACATGGACACAGACCACGTGGCCGACAGTAGCTTCCGGCGGCAAGTATCAAGTTACAAGACTACCGGACGCTTGTGACAAGTTCAAAGGTCACATACATAACATCGAGAAGAGTTGCTGCGAAAGGAAATACTTAACGTCACAGTACAACAAGTGGCTTACTTCCGTTCTTTCAGAGGTTAGTTTATCTTGATCCGGGAGTTTACTACGTTTTTGTTAGTGTTATCTTCAAACAAAATATTTTGGTAATGCCAGTTGTATCCGAGGTTGTATTTTTTTTTCCATTTTAGCAAAGTTTAAAATTTAAAGAAACTATCTAAATGTACTATTCTTATGTGATTATTATTGTGTTTTCACTTATTTTTTTCTTAGATTGATATTTTTTATTCCAGTGAGTGCTACTAGATGGTTTTAATTCTAACTCCTGTCTTATTTTATGTTACAACGACTGTAACTAACATTTACAGAAACGAGTCGTGAGGAATCAGATTGTGTGGACACAAAATACTTAAGCTTGAAATGAACGTACATTTATTTTGGATAAGCAACGGGTATTAAAATATTTATTTTGTATTTCAAGATGTTTCACAGTAATAGCTTTCTATTTTAGATTGAATTAGCAGTAACCACAGGAAACATTCATTGTTCTCGTACAGTAGTTTATAAATAGCTTTATTACATGTTTAATACCCTAGGCACCCATATAAATACGGTTGATTCCAGCTGGAACAAATAAAGCATTTGCTGTATGTAAAGTCTACATTTTTCCTCTCAAGAGAACCGTGCCACCTTTTAATCTAAGTATTCATTTGTTACTACTCTATACTTCCTCCTTTTTTGTTCTAACGTAGAACCAAGTCTCAAGTGCAAAGCTCGTGTACCTTGCTAGATCTGGATTGGACAAATAATCTTTAATAAATAAACTATAAGACTTACACATTAAATCTTTACAACTAAAATTTCTATTGAAGATTAGTTCCAAAAGGAATCACAAACGAAGAAAGGTATCAAATAATTTTTGATTAGGTATAATAGTTCTTTTCTTAAATTCCGGAAAGGAACTTAAGACTGTCAGATTAGTACAAAATATGTAATTCAGAACATAAACGAACTATTTTCGTACCAAAGCATGTTAATAGAACAATAGTAAACTGACAGACAAAGTATGATTGGTACTTACTTATAAACAAACACACAAACTATATAACTTAAATACTTAGTACGCAGATTACAAAGCAACACAGTTTATATAGTACTTGAATTGTGTTATTTCCATATTTATTAATTTTACTTGTGTTTTCACGCAAATTACTTCGTATTCGTTGGCATATTCATAAAACTACAAATTAGTATACTCTTCAAAATAAGAAACGCAAAAGGGAAAATTTGAGACATATTGTTAACAAGTTTATTCCGAGTAGTTCTGTATGACATGTGTGAAACTTTGCACATTCACTGCTGAACATCCAAAGTCTGCAAAGGCGAAGTCCACGCTCACGAGTTGAAGTTTAACGTCACTCAACGTCAATAACGAGTATGCCCCCCGTGAGCATCAATAACTGTTTGGCATCTCCTGCCCATGGAAGCGATGAGATGACGAATCACATCCTGTGGAATAACTGTCCACTCAGCCTGCAAAGCTGCTGCAAGCTGAAGTAGAGTTTGCGGTTGAGGTTGTCGCCGTCGCAGACGTCGGTCCAACTCGTCCCAAAGATGTTCGATGGGGTTTAAATCTGGTAATCTGGAGAGCCAGGGAAGAACGTTGATGTTGTGGTGTCTCAAGAAGACAGTGGTGAGTTGGGCTGTGTGAGGACGGGCGTTGTCATGTTGAAAAACGTCGTAGACGTTCACCATGATGATGCCCATGGGCACATGGGGCCTAAGAATCTCGTCGACGGTTGCGTACGGTCTGATCGGAAATCCTACGCAGCCCTGGTATGGTTGAGGCAGTAGACGTCGCAGTGGTGGTCCTATACCGAAGGTGATGTAACCGGATGTACCGATCTTGTGCGGGCGTGGTCACACGAGGTCTGCCAGCTCGTGGACGGTCACAAGTTGATCCATGTTGTTGGTGACGATTCCATAGCTTTGTGATAGTGCTTGGGTGGACATTCACAGCTCTGGCAACAACTGATCGAGATTCGCCTGCTTCCATTCGACCAATGGTGTTGTTGCGTTGTGCTTCTGTCAGTCTTGGCGTAACTGTATTGCGTGTCGGTGGCTTAACACTGAGCTATGGAAACCGAGAACCCGTCACTTTGATAGGGATTTTGCACATGTTGCACTTGCAGAACATGCAAATCTCTCAAACAAATTTATTAGACATGAATGCGTTTTGACGAAAAATCCGATGTTTTCCTCCGTTTTCAAAGTGCACAACTTTTATTGTCATTTTGGTCTGACAATCAGTGCCTTAACACGTGTAACATCACATACTCTGAGCTTGTAACGTTATCACATATATTTCTCTTTAAAATAACAAAAATATCCCTTTTGCGTTTTTTTTTTGAAGAGTATATTTTAGCGAGACCGGAAATTGTTTGTAATCTGTCGACCTCCCGAACTCTAACTCTTTGGCAAAACTAAAAAACCACTATTAAAATGACTAATGAATCTGATGTGATTATGTGACGTTTTTATCTTACAAAACATTTACAACTCTACTGTGTAATTTTGTATTCATAAATATAACCAAAAACGTCAGTATCAAAAACCCGCGATTCTGAAATAACTTCCATTATTAAGGCCTGAACATCCAATATCTGAGTATGTTATAGAATACAAAAACGCACCTAAACATTTTTTATGTAATTCAAACATCACAGAAGAAGATCAACCATGTGGAACCATCTCTTTATTTTGTATAAGGGTAACTTGTATGCCATTCAATAGCGATAAATAAACTTGTAACGCTACAAATGAGGTTTAGATACCGTGATGGGTACACCAGATATATCCTATTGTTTATATTTGTGCTTACAATAAACAAACAAGCTAACCTGTCTGCAACTTCTAAACATAACATCTCCTGTTATTTTGTTCTAGGAAAGTTTAATAAAGTTATGGTGTCTACTTAACTACGCAGTCTTCCAATAAAATAAGTCCACTCACACTCTGTTGTCCACCTTGATCCTGATAGAAAATTCCACATCAAACGTAATAGTACAGTATTTTATACGTCTTCACGTGTTTGTTTGTTTTTGAATTTCGCACAAAGCTACTCGAGGGCTATCTGCGCTAGCCGTCCCTAATTTAGCAGTGTAAGACTAGAGGGAAGGCAGATAGTCATCACCACCCACCGCCAACTCTTGGGCTACGCTTTTACCAACGAATAGTGGGATTGACCGTCATATTATTCAGCCCCCACGGCTGAAAGGGCGAGCATGTTTGGCGCGAGGGGGATGCGAACCCGCGATCCTCAGATTATGAGTTGCACGCCTTAACACGCTTAGCCATGCCGGGCCAATCTTCACCTGTAGTAAGGCCTGTATAATACATAAAATGTTTTATTGTATTGCAAAGTCACAAAATTTTTACATTATATATTAATTTTAATAAATTAAGAGTAAAATAACATATAGTAAAACCAGTTTATGTAATATTTTACCTGTATATTCTAAAGCATTAGAAAATGAGACACTTATAGTGAATTATTTTATATATATGTATATATACACTGTGATGGACTTACTGTTTTATATCTATTTTAATATTGATGTTTGTTTAAGTTAAATTTATATTTAGAAATGTGCTTAACTTATATTGTTCAATTTGTTATACTGCTAAATTCCTACCGATACACTAATGTTTACGAACGCACGTGTTGTTGGTTCTTACACTCGAAAATCTTCTACAGCTTTAGCGAATAGTATAAGTACTAATTTTCGGTGTGAATCCACTGAAGTTAAACGATTAGTAATGTTCAAAATTTATAAGCGCTTCTAGCGAAATATCTGAAGTTTCCGCTTAATAAGCGTCAATCTCAGTTGTAATTTGCGAGGTTTACAGTAAACCAACTACAGCCAACCAATAATATATACTATCACTTGGCGTGTCGGGTTGGTTACACTTATAGGCGTGAAGAGAGTTTCTAGAAAGAAATTTTACCCTGCACAACAATGCTTTTACAAAGACATTATATAACTTCAGCGCTGAAAAATTCAAATAGGATTAGAAAGAAACGCAGAGGTAGCAATCTCCCTGTTAATCAATTCGAAATTAGCTCGCTCATCGTGAACCCTCAATAACACATCGAAGATGTTTCAGACCAGAAAGAAAACTCGATATTGTTTGTAAATTTGTAAAGCTTTTGTACATAGGTAATTATTTGTGATAACCGTTACTGTAAATTGTATTACTGTTTGTATATTAACATATATTTGTATTAAAAAAGAAACTGTGTATGTATCAATCTTGTTGGCAAGTTTCATAAATTGAATACATATTAACACTTATTTAACTTCTAGATCCTGATTAAATAACTATCAAAAACAATTGAAATGTAAATTACTTCTTAACTCAGTTTCAGGTCATTTGAAATTGTAATACGTAATAATACGTATACTAAATTTAGAAGCTAGGTGTTTTAGAAGCTGTTATTTTATAACATTTAAGATCTAAATGTTTTAGAGGCTATTATTTTACAACATTTAAGATTTTGATGTTTTAGTGACTATTATTTTATAATATTTTGAAGCTAGATGCTTTAAAGGCTATTATTTTTTCCTGTTTACTTTTTTTTTTTCAATCTTACAGCCGCGTGTTAACAGCCTAACTGAGTTATATTCCTTCTTCGGCAAGACGGTCATTCCATTACTATTCCTAAAATAACTACTGACGCTAAAGTTTTCATATTTGTAATGTGAAGACGGGAGTCGTCGTCTTGATTTTGTCACTTTTTATTTCGAATTCCTCTTCAGGTTTTTTCCAGATAAAGGCTATTTGCACAAATTACTAGTTTTTAAAAGGCAGATCTTTTGGCTTGAAAACATTGTGATCGTAGTGTTATTGTATGGTTTGTCTCATGAGAATATTTGCTGTTTTATGCATAGTCTTCGTGCAGTTACTTCGTGTAGTGCCATCTAGTGAAGAATTTATAAACTTTGGATATATTGAAACAGTATATTAAAGATGTCTGATTTAATAATGTAAGAATTCATCAACATATAGTGAGTAGACACACTCGCTCTCTCTCGCACACACGCACAGATATATAAGTGAATAGATAAATATAACATATAGAGAGTCATGTGTATCTGAATACGATAATGACTTTGATGTGTATTAACTCATTTAGAGGCATTTGCAATATAATGTCCGGTTTTATATTACAGACCATTTCTAATTTATTTATATACAGATTTACAGCGTATCCCGTATCTACGGATATAGATACACATTGTGGTCTGAGGGAAAATGATGAAAAACACTTCAAAGAAATAATACATCATTCGATTTCCTCATTCTCACAGATGTCGCTGTATACACTGAATAAAAACTAATAGGCATTAAGCTAAGACAAGTTTAGTTACAATATTTATAAAGGTCAAGGTGCAATGGGCATTACATGTTGTGCGTATTTTACTCCTGTTATATAACAAAAAACAAAATTAAATTATCTAATTATCCTTAAATTAATCATTAATATATATTATTAATATACAGTCTTATTTGTATGAAAATTCATAAAACGGAAACTTATAACTGCTCGAGATTAACCATTGAAGTTCACTTCTTACTAGTTTTATTTAGTATTACATGTACTTTATTAGTGAAATATATATATATATATAATTACCAAATTGGTATCTTCATAAAAATTACTCCTTAATTTTGTTTTAATTCTTTTGAACAGGTTTGTCTACATATAGCACAGATTTCAGGTATTTCTGTCACTGTTATTTTTATTCATTAATCTACGTCTATATAGCTTCTTTGCGAAAACAAAAGCTTCGTAAAGTGGCAGCTCTAGCTTATCTTATGATACTCAGGAGACTTCATATTGTTCGAACCTGATGTCATCATGCTAGTATATCTTCGAATGTGTGACATAATGAGAGCTAATAAGTATCATATTTTTCCTTTCTCATATAGCTGTTATAAAGTTGACGTATTACATTACACAGGAAGTACACAGGAAGTACACAGGAAGTAACTTGTATATTGGTTTATTGTTTAATATTATTGTATTACAGTGCATTGTTTGTGCTATTAAATGTAAAGAACATTTTATAATTTTTTTTTCAGATGTTACCCTTTATCAGACGTTTTCTGGCGATATTAAATGTAAACAACAATTTATAATTATTTTTTCAGATATTACCCTCTATCAGACATTTTCTGGCGATATTAAATGTAAACAACATTTTATAATTTTTTTTTCAGATGTTACCCTTTATCAGACGTTTTCTGGCGATATTAAATGTAAACAACAATTTATAATTATTTTTTCAGATATTACCCTCTATCAGACATTTTCTGGCGATATTAAATGCAAACAACATCTTATAATTTTTTTTTCAGATATTACCCTTTATCAGAAATTTTCTGGCGATATTAAAAGTATCTCACGTAAAACGAGGTGGAATATTGAATGTCCTTACTAACAGGGGTGAAATTCTAAACAGAAAAGTAGAGTTACTCAACTGGGTGAAGTGGACCTGATTTTAAAAAAGAAAATCTACGTGTAAACATAAAAATTGACACATCAGCTCAAATAATTCCAGGTACTTTGTTTATACATTAGACTGGAAGTGTACCAAAATAACAAAAGTACATACACATTAAAATACACAAAACTATATTTGGTGTATAAAAAAATACATCATATTTATGTTATCCAGAAAATATTTTTGAATAATTTATACTGAAAAGCAAAAGTTTTTCTTATGACCGGTAAAACTCAGCTTTATAATGATGTTTTTTCCTTGTTCGATAATAGAAGTTGAAACCGTTTTCGCACTTCCCTATACATACTGAAGAAAGGACGTGAATAAGTTGATAATACTAACTTTTATTTCTTTTGTAATGACCTCATCACATGATAGTCCTGTTAAAGATGATAGATTCAATCTCCAGGAAGCGCTCGTGAGTATTCTGTCTGACGTCCTTATAATCTATTTCAGTGAACTCGTAAAGCTTTATTCTTTGAAAAAAGGAAACGTATTTAAAAGTATTCTAGAATACTTAGGTAAAAATGATTTATAGTTCATCAAAACTCTAAAAATTACAGCTACATTTTATCTTTCTCGGCAGATGTCACCATAAAATTTTAACGATCTTAGCTTAGCGATTCTTAAACTAAATAAACAAAATTAATTGTACGCACGTTGTTATAGTCCTTTATGTCCATATGTCTGTTAACAACACCCTAGTTTTAAAATATTATTCACCTACACCTATTTTTTTTCTCTTTTTATAGTCAGAGAAGTGTAATACTTTTATTATGACAAGCTGAAATCTCTCCAGTGAAGCGGAATGTCTGCGGACTTACAACGCTAGAAACAGGGTTTCAATACCCATGATGGGCAGAGCACTGGTGGCCTTTTGTATAGCTTTGTGCTCAGTTACGAACAAACAAACAAGCTGAATCTTAAATAAATCAAGAGACATCTGTATAAATGTGATAAAATGGACCCTTCAAATGAAAAATAAACTAGTTTGTAGAAATAATAAGCAAAGATTCTTTTACGTGGTCATTCAAACTCATATCAGCGAAGGTAAATGAGAATAACTCTTTTCAGAATGAATAGAATGAGAACAGTACAAAGTAATATGTGTGATTTCAGAGAGACTTCTCTTATTGGACGATTTAGAATCGCCCTTTTAATTTCATCTAAAGTACACCATCCAATAAGTAGGAGGACAAATTGTTATCACAACAAGTATTTTTAATTACTGCTGAAAGAAGAACAACGTTATTACAAGGAGTTGGGATGTTTGAAAAAAGAAGAGAATTTTTACGACACGCTGAATTTTCTTTTCAGGACCTCGAGGTCATCGACGTAAAGTTTTGTCTTTATTCGCAAAAAATAAGAAAAATCACGTGAATTTAAAAAATCAGCTCAAACCCGTCACTGGGAGATTCTCTAGTTAGTTCAAATTTATGGGTATGCAAGTTTAGAAGCAACTATTACATTGATCACGGAACGTGTCTCATTTGTTTTGTTTAATGGACTCTTTTATTCAATTTACAGTTAACGACGTTTACTTTGCGTCCACCTTTCAGTAACTTTATAGTTGGCTACATGGGATATGAAGAATGTTTTACTCGAACAAGAAGATTATAACATCATCACTACAGATCTGACGAATGAATCAATACGAGACCAACCAACAACAGCTAACGCTGACCTCGAGAGCCATCTTGCATGAAAAACGTACTGTTTATCAATAACTTTTCGTAGTCGCAGCATAGAAATCATCGTAAGTGCGAGCATTGTATAGAAGCGTATAGTATTTAGTATGAAAGTACGTATTCTATGTGCTAATAGTTCTTCAAGAACAGACAACAGACAAATGAGTTGTGAAACCTGTTATGAGATATAATTCATCAAACTGCGAAACTTTATAATTACCTTGTATCTAGTTATCGCTGCTGCTTTCAAATGAAATCATTTGATCGAAGTTAATGATTGATTTCTTCTCTTATGTATAGCTTATTATTCATATTGTTTATTCTTAAGATATATGTATATATATGTATATATTGTACGCTAGGACTAGACCCTTCTGGATTGTACTTCAATCAAATACTACCAATTGTACGTCTTGATCTGTCAGACGCTCACATTGTTGATGTCATATACACAGACACTGGTAATGTTATAATACCTGGTAATTCTTATTTATTTTCAAATCAATTCGTGCATTCTGTCTTCTGTTCTACACAATATAATTTCACAGTAGATTTCAAACAATGTATCTATTTTACACACTATCAGTCTGATTTGAAACAAGTTTTACAAATGACGGATAATAGAATATATATTTGAAAAGCATATTTAAATTTACCTTTAAGTAATGCATTAGAATTATTACAATATTTAACAATACTATAAATTAGCGTTAAAACTATTTCTATAAGTGTGAACAGATATTCACTTGTCAGTTAATTTTGGTTACTTTGGTGTCGTTTAAACATACATGTCTTGTTTCAATAGTTGCTTCAACCATTACGATTAATATTTTATAGGAAATGGGATAGAACAGTTAGTGGACACTCTTGACTTTAACCCTAAAACGGAGATGCTCAGCCAGGATGCATTCTTCAACCCTTAGACGTTATTCTTCGTCGAAGTTTAATAAAAGATAATATAGAGTTTCCGAACAACCGCTACTGGCTTTTGGACGAACATTGTATATTTTCATACCTGCAGAGTTTACGGGTTTCTTTTAATTACTTTGGTAAAAAATAATAAATTGTAATGTTGATTGCAATGTTCCCTTTATTAGGGTAAATGGGTGAAAGTGTCTGAAACAAGTCCTGATCGAATGATAATTGGTTCTTCCTAATTACAAACTTCAGATATATAAAACTTTACCTACTCTTGAAAAAAATTATTGATATAGTATTGAATGGAAACTAAATATAGAGCAAACGTTTACAAGTGAAAAATATCTATTTATATATAAGTCTGCATTATATTTTATTTTTTCGAAACGAGCAATTACAATATAAAATCAAAGTACTGAATGCCTAGGATTCGGTAGAAATTCGTGAGTTTAGCTAACATAAGAAGCTTGGTTTGTTTAGTGTTACTCATAAAGGTATCCAATGGGCTGGCCTTTCTGTTCTGTAGTCACCAAGGGTATAAAAGCACGGTTTTTATCGTTATAAGCCTTCAGATTTATCGCCGAGTCAGTTGAAGGTCTAAGCAGCCTAAAACTAAAGTGTTAAAATAATTGCGTAATTATCTGTTTAATAATAGTAATACTTTGAAGTGGCCAAGCGTGTTAAGGAGTGCAACTCGTAATCTGAGGGTCGCGGGTTCGCATCCCGGTCGCGCCAAACATGCTCGCCCCTTTAGGTGTGGGGGCGTTATAATGTTACGGTCAATCCCACTATTCGTTGGTAAAAGAGTAGCCCAAGAGTGGGTGGTGATGACTAGCTGCCTTCCCTCTAGTCTTACACTGCTAAATTAGGGACAGCTAGCTCAGATAGCCCTCGAGTAGCTTTGTGCGAAATTCAAAAAATAAATAAACAAACTCTGAAGTAATACTCTAACATTTTTTGTCACCAGTCTTATTTGTCCCAAAACTTAGAACATTTATGTATTTGATCATTTGGAATAAAACATTTCTAACTTATGAAAACATGCATTTTATGTCTACGTTTTGACTGAGTTTCAAACTTATTGGAAATACAAAACAAATGTCATTAATTCTAACAAGTTTGTTACTTTCAACATCGGTCAGGTGGTTAAAACACCACCACCACGGTCAGGTGGTCGATTCGTAATTTGACGGTCGAGGGTTCAAATCCCCATCACACCAAACATGTTCGCCCTTTCAGCCGTGGGGGCGTTATAATGTTACTGTCAATTCAACAGCCCCCCGCTAGTACAGCGGTATGTCTTCGGATTTACAACGCTACAATCAGGGGTTCGATTTCCCTCGGTGGGCTGAGCAGATAGCCCGATGTGGCTTTGCTATAAGAAAAAACACACACACACAGTCAATCCAACTATTCGTTGATAAAAGAATTGGCGACGGGTGGTGATGAATAGATGCCCTCAATCTAGTCTTACGTTGCCAAATTAGGGACGGCTGGCGCAGATAACCCTCGTGTAGCTTCGCGCGAAATTCAAAAAACAAACAAATTGATCACACGCAGCCCATAAATTACTTTTTGGACTCCATCAACGGTAACACGTGCCAGCCAATGGGTGTCATATGCGATAACTGGAGATATTTTATTAACAGAGATTGCGTCTACTATGGAGGGAGGAATTGTGCCTTCATGGGATTCAAATCATATAAACTTCATCCGTGTGAAAGAGAAACCATCAACAAAAATTTCTCTCTGAAAACACGATCAGCCATCCCTTATTGTTCTTAGTATGATATATACACTATTAAAATCAGTAATATAAAAATCCAAGCATCTCACTATGTTGTAATGTTGAAGTATTATTTTTTAATAACTTAAAAAAGTAAATCACCAAACAAAGACAAGGCAAATGTTAAACATGATTTGTTAAAGGTATTTCGGATAAAAGCTTAAAACTTTCAATTGAATGAAATTTGTTGTGTCATGAATTGTTTTAAAAAAAATGGTGTGTATTTCTTATTAATACAATCAACTTTAATGTTACAGAAAACGGTATTGAATAATTCTTATTCAATAAGAATATTCCTCAACCTAATACATAATGGTATACATTTTGATTAAACATTTAACCTTTTAATTGACTTCAGCAAGAAAAAAGTGTGGTAAAACAAATTTATTCAAAAAGAGCCCGGCATGACGAGGTGGTTAAGGCACTCGACTAGTAATCCGAGGGTTGCGGGTTCGAATCCCCGTCACACCAAACATGCTCGCCCTTTCAGCCGTGAAGGCGTTATAAACCTACGGTAAATCCTACTATTCGTTGGTAAAAGAGTAGCCCGAGAGTTGGCAGTGGGTGGTGATGACTAGCTGCCTTACCTCTAGTTTTACACTGCTAAATTGGGGAAGGCTAGCGCAGATAGCCCTCGTGTAGCTTTGCGCGAGATTCAAGACAAACCAAACCAATCATTCAAAAAGAAATTGAGTTTGATATAATTTTATATTTTCGGATCATTTAATGGCTGAATGTATGTCTTATGATCACATGGGATGAAACATATTTTCTGATAACAGTATTACAAATTTTATTAACCAGGTAGTGCAAGAAAATAATCGTTTCGAGGTGATAATAATTACATATTTGATGAACTTTATAATTTTTATGTAAATATTATTCGCAATATTTTTAACGCTTTATTAATTTCAGAAGCACAAGTTTATTATTTTTTCACATTGATTCATTTATATGGATACTTTTGAAATTGATGTTACTTAGATACCTTATGTAAGGTTATTTTTCCTTGTAATTTTCAAAAGTTACCACATTGATATGTTAAGTTCTAATTACCATCTTGGTAAATATTCTTGTAAGATAGTTTTAATGTCCCATTTTTCTCTTTTAAGCATATCACCAATACTTAAGACTTAAGCTGTCTGGTTCTGTTTTTAATGTCTTATAAACACAAAATAATAATATTTCATGTCAAAAAAGAATAATAAAATTTTGTAATTTAGTTTACTACATTATGCCATTATGTCTTCATTGCGATTAAATTAAAATCGTAATAAAGTTTTAATGAAGTAAAATCTTATTGTATTTGAGGTACAAGAACATAAACATTTTGGTACTTTGAACTAATATTTCTATAATAATGTAATTTTAATGTTATTGCATTACTTCTTTTCAGTGCACCACAATCAGGTGAGGGTGGAATTAGCCAATCATCCACATAGTGAGACACAAGTAATTGAACTGTTTATCATCATGGACGAAGAAGAGGATAACCTAGAAAGCTTATTAAGTAAAGGGTGTGTTAACATATATAATACCAGCACTGTTTGGTAATACTAGTGCTTCATTACGTAGTTTCATAAATAGTGTACTTATTTAAACGACAAAACAACATTACATGGCTCGAAAGGAATTAAGTTTTGATTATCAATATATTGTACATTCATTATACTAAGGAATCACATATGATAAAATTTTGCATAAAAACAGTATAAACAATCCAATAACCTGAGCAATTTTGTAGATGAATTGAGTTGAATGCTAGGTGGAAATTCAAAGGTTTATGTTGACAGGAACTGGCACTTAATGTCAAGACACTACTTCTTTGCAGTTTATTGCTTTAGGCAATCAAGATAATAGTTCACTTTGTGGTTTTCAGCTTTATCTTTATGCTGATTGTAGGAAACTTGGATGTTTCATCAGCCTTATGTGGATTTTTTTGTTTTTTGCCTCACGGGGTGATGAATGTCCAATCAGCTATCTGTGGCTATGATGACAGGTGACTGTTTACTAACAAGGTGTTGGTGCTTCGCACTCACTCAGCCTTTACATTTTCTGTCTTGCCTTATTTCCAAATATTGCAGTAGCAACAGATGCTTATTCCATTTTATTCTTAGTAGTGGCTGTATAACACCTGCCCAACCCTGACTGTTTCTCTAGAAGTACTTTAGGTAACCTTCTGTATTTAATTGGTGCTTGCCTGCAGGGCGTTGTGGAATTGGAATGTCCCAGTTCAAAATGCAATGGTTCAATGGGGGATGTTTTCATTTTCATGTTTTTTGCTTGCGAGTGCTATTCGTGCTCTACATAGCTGCCAAGGCTTATGAAAAGACATAGGACTGAAATGCATCCCTTGATTAGCAGGTAGTCCTGCATCTTTATATCATGCTCAGCTTTCATTAGATTAGTACACTTGGTAGCTTTGATTACCATGTTATTTATTTGGCTGGTGGAATTGAGTTCAGTACCAAAGGTTACTACCAAATACTTAAGTGTTTTTTTCCAGAAGGATGGAAATGAATGTGAAGTATGACGATGAATTTTCATCATCATCATGTCTGTTACTGACTGTAGTTTTGTCAGGAATGATAACCATTTCTTTGTCATTTGTTCAATCTGCTGAGAAAGGGTTCATCTTGTTTTCCATTAAGCTTTTCTAGAACCTTTATTGGACACCAGAATATCATCAACAAAGCACACAACAACTGGTTGGAATGCCAAGACAGGCTAGCGGGTTATATTCTTGGTGTAGATGGTGAAAAGGATTGGAGAAATTGGTTATCCTTGAGACAGACAAGTATTGATGATAATATAGTTTCCTTATCAACTTTCATGTTTAATGCTGCATTTTTGGTAATTTGAGCAGGTGTGACCCATTCTACATATTTTACACTGATACCTATTCTAAGAATTTTTTTTAGCAATATGGGCAATCGGATTACATTTAACAGATTTTTCAGATCCAAAGCCACTGCCTAGGAATTGTGGCCAGCTTCTAACTTGTCATATGTGTCTGTTGTGAATTCAGCACCAATAATCCAGCTTTCTCTGACACATTTTACACTGACGTCTATTCTAAGAATTTCTGTAGAACATATGGCCAGTTTAATTCTGTTGATTGCATCCTCCAGATGTAAAACTGTTGCCTAGGTGTTCTCACTATCTTGATTTGTCATATGTATATTCTGTGAACTAAACAACATTAATCCAGATTTATCTTACATAATGATAATCGTCTGATAATGAAGATAGCAGTAGTTTAATATGATAGGCAAGACTTGTAGCTAAAGCCAATAGGATCTTGCCCCGAATATTTTTAAGACGATAATTCAATTACATTTAAAGTAATAGTGAGCTTTTGAGAGCTTGAATAAGGATTTGATAAACGATACATTCCATACCTCAGGGTTGCTACTTGTTTCCCAGTTGCATTGATACTCTAACAATAACACCAACATGTTTGCTTCTGTAAGCTCCATATTTAAATGTGTTCATTATCTGTGTTTTTCTCCTAAACTAAAGATGGGTTCCATATTTACGTGTAATTGTAATTCAGATAGAGACTTCTGTGGCTTGAATTTTAAGGTATTTGCTCATGAAAACCTTATCTTTGTCCTTCCCTGTATAAAATGGAAAATTGTCACCAACATAAATAACTTGCAATGTGATTATTTTATTTGTGTGCCATCTATAGGTTCATAGAAGTGCCATAAATAGATGTGTGTGAGATTGGCCTTGCGTCACAGTTTATTTCATGTCTCTTGCTTTGCAAGCTAGTCATTTGTAACACGGACTCTCTTCCATGCAATTCTTGCCTCTTCTGCCTGTGCTGCTGTGTCATGTCTTATCCACATTAATTCAACTTGGACTTGCTTTTGTGCTTCATCGGTACCACTATTCCACCAATATAAGGCGTTGCTTTTAGAAGTTTGGTCGGTGGTGAATACGTGATTGGGATATTTTGTATGTCAGATAGCTTGGCTTCCTTGTATAAGTCTCTAGATAGTTTAATATCACTGTGTTGTCCAGTCTTGACACATATTTTGCACAAGAGATAACCAAAACTTATATTATCTTCCCTATGGTAGGGAAAGATGACAATTAAGGTGGGATTAGTAAAAGAAAGGACGCTTTTCAATTTGATGAACTGTTAAACGTTCATTTTAATAAACGTTATTCTAATACAGTTTCATGGGTATAATTCAAAAACATGTATATTTCTTTGGAAGGATAATAAGAACGTATTGAAATTAACACTTGAATTCGAAAATATCATATATACTTTTCTTAAACAGTTCTTCATTTTGGTTTCTATAGCACCGAAGGAATTGAAACAGATCAAGATCTACAACCTCTCTCAAATAATTGTTGAAATTCACCACTATACTTCCATTTATGTAAAGCTCATCTTTGCAAAATTTGATGCTTGTGTATTTCTTGGACCAATAGCATATAAACATAATTATATTTTTCAGAGGGCACGTTGTTCCTTTTAACCAGGTACCATTCCCAGTTGAATGCAATTTTTCACAAGATCTTTTTTACGTTTCCGTATAGTTTGGTCAGGCAGAAATTCAATGTTCATTTGGTGTTTATGCGACACATCTTTTTTCCGGGAATAATTTTGAAGGATTGTAAAACATTTACCGGTTATTCTTCGAACTTGCGATTTTCCATAACCGTTGTAAATTACTTTCCATTGTATCGATACAACTTATAAAGATCAATAATAGTTTAATCGTCGTTTCAGTACTTCTTGGGCCCGTATGGCCAGGTGGTTAAAGCATTCGACTTCTAATCTGAGGGTCGCTAGTTCGAATCCCTATCACACCAAACATGTTCGAGTTTTCAGCTGTGGAGGCTTTATAATGTGATGGTCAATCCCACTGTTCGATGGTAAAAGAGTACCCCAAGAGTTGGCGGTGGGTGGTGATGACTAGTTACCTTTCCTCTAATTTTACACTGCTAAATCAGGACGGTTAGCGCAGATAGCTCTCGTGTAGCTTTGCACGAATTTCAAAAACAGCACAAACAATATAACAGTGCGATTGACACAAGCCTATTCAAAATTGCAATAAAATTCTATTTAACAATATATCTGGAAATTTAAGTAAACTCAGAGGAACTTTGAAAAAATAAAACAAAAACAATGTCTGTTATTTCTAAAAACATTAAAAAATAAATGTATGTTAACTTAAGTGTGTGAAACATGAAGGTGTTTCTTTTTGTTTATGTTTAGAACGTTTAACATTACTTGTTGACCAAAATTTGAAAACTTTTCATCCACTTCAACGTGTTGGTGTAGGTGTTGATGTATACAATGCAGGTAAATGCTTTGGACTGTCTTGATCTTAATTTATTTTAGTAACGAATTATCGAAGGTTATTTCTATTTGGAGTTCTATAAGTTATCGTCGAAAGTGTCACGGGAAAATTCCTTCGGACTTTTCTTAACTGGTTATTAAATGGTGCCAGTCTTGTAAATATTTATAATATTTAAATACACTGTTTCTTCTGTTTCTCTTATTGGGAACGATTGGGTGATGTAGAGAACAAAAGCTCTTCCAGGAACTTAACCAGAATGCGTATGTGGCAGTTTATCCTTTCATTCTCGGTCAGACTTTAGTTTGATACATACCTTTGTCACGATTATAGAAAGAAATGTGTGATCTTTCTTCATTATATGTATACAGTTAATCGACGTTGACGTATATGTGTTTTCTCTCTCTCTTTTTTGTGTAATTTTCAAATAATATGTTTTGTTTTATAACTTGTAACTGGCCACGTCAATATTCAGATTAATTCTGCAATATATTTTCTATCAAACGTTTTATTTCAGTGATTATTACTATTCTTATTTTTACTTGTTAGAAATACGTATAAGGTATTATGGTTAAAGCTTTGGTGCCATGATCATGGGATCTGTTTTTTATTTTATTTAAAATTTATTGATTTTGTGCTACTTTGTGTTCTCGTGAAACCAAAGCTTAAATATGGAACATTGGTAAAACTTGAAAATTATAATAACTTAATCTAGGCACTGACCTGGGAATGTTGTATGATGTAAGAGAAGACCTGGATATTTTTTTTTTTTACCATTTATACGCAGTTTCGATCCAATCACTATTACAAGGAAGTAAAACTAGGACTTTCCAAGCTGCTGATCTAGTTTTCGTTACTAAAAAACTGGACCATTAATAGGCATTAAACGGATGACCAGTGGTCACTAAACCTATTTCTCTGTTAACTGACAACAAAAACAACACATTCACGGAAATGTAAATCTCTGGTCACCATCAAAGACCATTTATCTGTATTGTGAATGTCTCTGGCACATATATACCACAGTAAGTATTCATGGTCTTCCTTACAATGCTTACCACAAGTATTACCTGGCTTCTCAATTGTTATGAACTTATACAGTATAAAACTGGAATTACGAGCTCTGTAAATGTAATGTACTTTGTGGTATTCCTTGAGAGCTGCTTCATCACAGCACCCTTTAGTGTTATAGCATTTCACTACTTCAAACTTGTCACTTTTATGTTGGTAGAATGGGTTATACTGCAATCTAAATGCCCAGTTACATCCATGAAAAATATACTAAAAATAAACAAACACAGTGATACCCCTGATGGTAACATGTGACAACTGTGGTATTACATCCGCACGATATCCTTAATGCCCCTATGCGATACACTGTTCCTATGCCATACCGTTTGTGACATATGTTGCTCTAAACAGTAAATCTCTCTTTATAACCACCCTGTGGTTACGTTGTTAGAAGTAATAACTAGAATGTTACAAAAATAGCGTTCTGGTTTGCCAGTTGTTCTAAATTATAGTAAATTTAATTCAAATAAAATAATAATGATAATGTACTATTAGTCCTTACTCTACAAATATGATTTATAAATCGTATGAACCAAATTGATAAATAATTACGAATCACTTACTTAACATATGTTACACCATAAATCCATTGTTCGTGAAAATGGATGATACGAATAGAACCTAGACAACTATTATATGACTGTCGCGTCCCAGTTAATCTAATACACTTTTATAACAGCTGAAAAACCTTATACGCACCGAAAATTTCAGATGTGGTGGTGACACATTATAGTATAACATTCTTTTTTTACTTTCAGTCACAAATTCCCAGAATTAACAGTTGCAGTATTTGTTTTTGTTTTGTTTTTGAATTTCGCGCAAAGCTACTCGAGGGCTATTTGCGCTAGCTGTCCCTAATTTAGCAGTATAAGACTAGATGAGAAGGCAGCTAGTCATCGCCACCCACCGTCAACTTTTGGGCTACTCTTTTACCAACGAACAGTGGGATTGATCGTCACATTATAATGCCCCCATGGCTAAAAAGGCGAGCATGTTTGGCGTGACGGGGATTCGAACCTGCGACTCTCGGAGTACGAGTCGAGTGCCTAACCACCTGGTCATGCCGAGCCCAGTTGAAGTAATTAGGAATTATTGCTAAGGGCTCTAATGCATTTTCCAGCTGAAAGGATTTTATAATTCTTACTGCTTGAACATTCAAGCTGAAACTCATGGTGACCATTAACAGCATGTTTATATGAGAAAGTATCTAAGCATTTGGTATACGCACACCCAAATTTTAAGTACCATTTACACAAAATGACATAAAAAAACTGTACATAACTTCCAGACATAAACAAACCAAGATATTTTAAAATTAACACTACTTTATTACAAATGTTATTTCTAGTTAAAACAAAGATTTGGGCGTAGATTCTTTTTTGCATATTGATAAAATGTACATCTTCTGATTGGGACCCTTTTGCCTATAAGGTTGGATTTTAGAAAATGAAGTGGAATGGCTCTAACTTATAACAACAGCAACTTAAAATACATGCTGTCTTTAAATCATTTAAATGCTCCAGAATGGGGTATAAAAGGTTATTCGTGTGCCGTACGAAATATACCAATAAACTATGACAATGAAGTAAAATAACGTGGATATTAACGTGCAGCAATATATGTACACTGTGGACGATGTATATGACCGAAATATGTGTTACTGGTTGAGGTACGAGAATACCGTTGTAACGGGTGAGGAATCTCACTATAAGTTATTCGTCGCAAAGCAACCACTAACTATAAAACGATTCTGTGAACTTGAACTGTGTTTGTCTATATAATTCCTCATCGTTTGAAACCAACAAAGTGAAATTCCCCGGGATACGTAATCTGAAACAACAAGAACCAAAGTGCTTACCTCAGATCAAAGATCACATACAAAAACTTGAAATCGTGTTTTGATTATTTACAATCGCAACCGTCTATTAGTGTGTTGATGCTGGGGTCACGTGAACAATAGTTATACATATTCGCTCTAGATGGCAGCACGTTAAAATCTGTTGTGTACACAAATTATACAAATAAATGCACGATAGGAATTGGAACGTTTCATTACTGTTTACAATATTTGAAATTCTCGTATACCTAGTTTGTCCGTTAAAAACTAAGAAATATTTTCTAAATAATAACAAAAAATACTTAATGTAACTTTATAGTCCCAAATACCTAGTTACAAAACTTTTTACACATTCGTATAGCTAAAGTTGTCTCAAAAAAAGCAACTTAAATAATTATATAGTTAGCTAGGTAATGAAGTACAGCGAAATTCAAACACTGCTTCATTTTTATATAGATTCAACCACACCAGTGAATGTGCAAGTAAGGTTTTAATACTTATTGTTCTCATACTAAGTTAGTTTTGATACCTAAACTCTTAGATACTATCATTACATCTGTTAAAATACAAATTGACATAACAGCAACCAAAATGCTTTGATATTCGCTTGGCCTGCACATATCTATTATAGACTATGATTATTAAAAAGAAAAACATATTTTGTGAATATGTTATACAGCAATTTACCTTTTTCTTACATTTACTATTACTTTCATACTTTTAAAACTAAATATCTTATATATTTTGAAAACTGAGTTTAGCCTATTAATACTGATATCTCACTGCTGACTCCAAATTCATGCTTACCTATCATGCAGTGATGTCTAAATGAAACAATAATTTCACGTTTTTGTATTTTAAACCTCAAATTACCAACTCTTCACTGCCGGTGGGCTCTACATATTGCACGGTGTTCGGTAACTGTGTGTTTTTGCCTGTTACAACAACCATCTCGGGGTAAATAACTGGCGTTATGGTTATTTATGTTTAATTTTGTACGTGCGTGTGTATTAATCAACAGACGTGGATCCATAAATAATTTTAGGCACAAATAGTTTAGAAAAAATGTGTTTGAAAAGTCGATGTGGTCCATACGGATTCTGAAATTCTCAGGGCAACCTGTCATCTGTTTGTAATAAATTCAAGCTCACTTAGTAATCTTTCACGTCGACCTTATTCAGGCTTAACGATAGTCAATCTCAGGATATTTTATTCAGCTACAGTTACTGTCAGGTTTAGGATAAAAGTATTAATATCAAGTTTTTCTTCAATTACTTATATGCAGGTTTACTTGCAAAGTGAGAAAAAAAATGACTATTAATAGAAAAAGGTTTTAGGGTAATTAATCACTACTTTATTTCTCTGGTTTAGGGGAAATAAAAAAGCTTCTTTTCTGTTCTGTAGCTATTCAAAATCTCCTTTCCGACTTGGGAATAAAACCTCTCTGCTAGTTAACGAAGTTGGAAGTTGCGTGGATCTTTGACTTACCCTTCGTGACCTAAGTGCATGAGGTTTTACTAGAATATCTGTATTTTCAGTTCACTTACATATTATTTCGTAAATCATCTGTTGGTTTCTACTTGTAGTTATGGAAAATATACAAAGGCTTTTTTTCTGTTGTTCCTAATTTCATACTACTGACCAGAGAAAAAGCAGATATTTTATTTGTTGATTTTTTTAGAGCAAAGCCATAACGAGTTATCTGAGAATCGAGCTCTGGAATTTAAGATTGTAAGTCCCTTAACTTACCACAGACCCACCTGGTGAAAAGAAAACATTTGTCAGCACCCTACAACCCACTTCCCACATTAAGGGGTTGACTGCAATTCTTTTAATGCACCCAGTTCTAAAGTGTCTGGGGAATGTGTTGTTGTGTCGCTTGGAATCGAGCCTAGGTCGATAGCTACAGAAAATGATAGAGGTCACGCAGGCAAATAATGCTTTGTTTATTTTTAAAAATGCATAAACTAAAAAGAATGACTGCTAAACGATGTAGATTCAAAGAACACAACATTCTGAAAAAAAATATAATATTCTACATCTAAGCGGAATAAGCTGTAGAACTGGATGTTTAAAGCAGTAAGACTCTCCAAGACTAAACTCAGGCAAACTGGCGTTAATGAGAAAGATGGCTGAAAAAAAAAACCAACTGAAATCACGTAAATCACTTTCGACAGCATATTTGTCAAGATTCGAAATACGGATCTAAAAGACTTTTGTGCTTTTCGTGTTCCTAAATGTAAGTTTGGAAGCCGAAGTTCACGTGGAAAGTTTGACTAGAATTATATAGTCTAAGACTGGCCTTCACAGAACCTTCTTAGAATAAAATTTATGGTGTCAGGCAACAATGCCTAATTATTATCACAAAACTAAACACACATGGATAAAGCTATTTGAAAGGCGAAATGGAACCTGAAATTTTGTTCTTACAAAATGCAACCAACCATCAATAGTTATTTATCGTAATTGATGTATTTTAAATGCAATGGTGCCAAACAACCATTCTAAACATTTGTTTTATTTAATTTAATACGTTGTAATTTTGAGGAACTACTAATGTATTAAACCGACTTGCTTGTTAAAAATACCTTCTTCAATTAACACATGGGTGGAGGTGATTGATATTTTCACGTTTGGCAGCTGAGAAAAGGGTGATTTTATGGTAACATTACAATAAGTAGGACAAAGATGATCTCATCTTGTAGCTGAAGATATGTTTAAATAATTTATATATATTACTTTAGGATCTCAATTAATGAAGAAAGAATGTTTAAGAGAAATATTTATAATTTAAAGATTGGCAAACTTTAACCAGCAATTAGGAACTTGTAAAAATATATCTCATCTTAGAGGATAATAATTCGATTAAAGAACTCCAAAATTGGCATCTATCGATTTATTTAGGCATTCATATAAAAACTTTTATCATAGTTATTGGTGTGTGAAATAAACTTCAATTCCACTCTTACAAATAATAGAATATTTACTTTTCTAGTTATGAAATGTTAAGCCTAAACTACAGCATACTTGAAAGACAAATTTAAACAAAAGTTTAAAGTTTGTGTAACGATTATAATAAAGATAACATAAAACATATAGTCATTTTCTTATTGTGTGTGTGTGTGTTTCTTCTTAAGGCAAAGCCACATCGGGCTATGGGCTGAGTACACCGAGGGGAATCGAACCCCTGATTTTAGCGTTGTACATCCGTACACTTACCCTGTACCAGCGGGAGACAAAATGAGTATGTTGGGTGTGACGGGGATTCGAATTTGTGACCTTTATATTAGGAATCAAGCGCCTTAACCAAGTGGCCATGAAGCAATTTTTTATTAGGGGATTGAAAAATTAAAAACGGAAAGCATTTTTTTATTCAAGCATAAATTGCAATTATGGTTTGCTATTGCTCGGAACTTCATAGATTTCTTTAAAAAATTTGTTTGTATTTAAGCACAGAGCTACAAAATGGACTAACTGTGCTTTGCACCAAGGTTTCTAGCCATATAAGTTCAAGAACTTACCACTGGAACTTCATCATTATCTCAAATCAAATGTATCTAAATATAGAAGTAAAACAACAATAACATTTGAACGCTATGAGTAAGAGTTATTCTTTATTTACTACGTCAGATATCAATAAAAAATAGAACATAAGAATGATCATTCTATCACTCAGCTGTAGGTCTCTAACCTTAACACTAGAAACCGGGTTTCAATAACCGTAATGAGAACAGTACGAGCAGCACATTGTGAAGCTTTGTGTTTAAAAAGAAACAAACAAAATCATTCTACCGTATTTGATAAAATTATGTTCCCCCCTCTCCTAGAAGATTAGTGGTAAATTTACGGATTTACAACAATAAATGTCTGGGCTCAATTCATTTTTATGCTTTTTTTTATTTTGCGCAAAGCTACACGAGGACTATCTGCGCTATCCGTCCCTAATTTTGGGGTATAAGACTAAAGGGAAAGCAGCTAGTCATCACCACTCACAGCCACCTCTTGGGCTACTCTTTACCAACGATTAGTGCGATTGACCATCACTCATAACGCCCCTACAGCTGAAAAGGCAAACATCTTTGGTGTGACGGAGGTTCGAACCCGAGATACTTAGATTACGAGTCGAGCGCCCTAACCACCTGGCCATACTTGGCCTCCTTTTGATGGTCAACGAATAGAAAGCCTAATGTGTATCTTTGAGCCAAAAAGAAAAAAGGAAACAAACCATACAGGTAAGACTATAATACTGCATAAATTGTTTTACTTCACTAAATGCAATTGAACCACGTTTGAGCTCCCACGACTGTCTTGGAAATTGCTAAGACACTTTAGTGTCTTAAAGTCAATAAAATGATTATATTAGATACTGAAATCAAACTAGCTGTATTCATTTTTATTACTTGCCATCAGACCAGGATTGGCTAACACAAATCCCGCTAATTTAACCAAATGCTAAAGGATTCTTCTTTTTAAAAATCAAATTCATATAATAAAAGATTTTTTTTCATTCATGTAAACAATGAAAAGCAAGCAGAAGCTCACGACTTGTAGATTAACACCTTACAAACATATGGTGCGACTAACAGAAGCTCACGACTTGTAGATTAACACCTTACGAACATATGGTGCGACTAACAAGTGTCGAACTCTAGCCACGAAATGAGATCATGAAAGTTTGTAAGAAGTAACTGAAATATTATTGTAAAATATCACATTGATTATGTTACAGTACCTTGTGGTCCATTACTGTGAACTAATACCTTTCAACGACACGCTTGCATACATACATATAATACATAAATAGTTCGCTATCACTACGCGATTTTCACTTACTTAAACTAGCCTCCTCATATGCAGCTTGTTAAAAACAACTGACTGAATCCTTCGTATCAGTTTCAATGAGGTTTACTGTGTTAATTTACACATTTTAGACGGCTAAGGGAATTTCTCAGTAGAAATTAATTTAGGAAAGGTAACATAACGTTCAAGTAATAGAAAAACAATCCAATTAAATATACTTTTAAATGCATACATAATTTTATAAATACCTTTATAAATTGGATTTGCAGCCGAAGATATCATTTATAGCAAGGATACGCAATTGATGAAATGATGAATTTTATTTTGAATTATAAGCAAAGAACGTAATGTGTAATTAACTATACTCATTACTAGGTGAATCTTAGTTGTTACACTCAAGTCGGTTGTTTGATCTCAGTTGAAGTTGATACATAATGGTAAATTTCTTGTATCTTTACAATATGTTATTTTTTGTCTTTTTAGAATATTGTAACAGTTTTATTAAGTTTTAGATCTAATATTAACAAAATATTTATAATTTTAAACCAAACTATTAAAAGTCGCAAGAATCAAAAAGTATATTTTTAATCAACTAATGGGAGCCTGAGTAGCATGGCTTTGAAGTTAGCATGCCCGAAATACAAATGGCTTTGAAGTTAGCATGCCCGAAATACAAATGGCTTTGAAGTTAGCATGTCCGAAATACAAATGGCTTTGAAGTTAGCATGTCCGAAATACAAATGGCTTTGAAGTTAGCATGCCCGAAATACAAATGGCTTTGAAGTTAGCATGTCCGAAATACAAATGGCTTTGAAGTTAGCATGTCCGAAATACAAATGGCTTTGAAGTTAGCATGTCCGAAATACAAATGGCTTTGAAGTTAGTATGCCCGAAATACAAATGGCTTTAAAGTTAGCATGTCCGAAATACAAAACTGGCATTTCAAGGATCGTGTTCCGTTGCTGTAAAATCGCACTTCGCAGTTTGAACGTTGTTAATATAGTTGTCAATTATTTTGTTGTTCTTCGTATTTTGTTTATAATTTGATGTTTCTTTAAACTATAACTTAAGTTTCAAGCATCCGTATTCTTGATTAAAATCTGGTTGTGCATGTTTTTGTGTTCATTCATTGGTGCACAACATTACAATTCGAGCCCTGAGATAAATGAAAGAAATTTACTTTCCTTTTGGGATATTACAATAACATACGGTTCTAATATATTAAAAAAATATATTTTCCTTTGGGTTAATCTTTTTACTAATGTTTATATCCATTTACTATATGTTTGTTTTGAATTTCGTGCAAAGTTACACGAGGGCTATTCGTGCCAGCGGTCCCTAATGGCGTTTGGCCATTCTTGTAGTATTCTGTGTTATACAGAATAAAGTTATGAACATAGTAGTCAATTCTACGTGTAATGATTTGTAGTGAACATAAACCATAACATTATTCCCTTTTAGGAAGGTTACGTCACAATAAGGAAATTGACTCTTTCTGAGATGGTTACATTATAGGACTTTCCGACTTGAAATTTTGTTATTTCGTGATTGTAAAATTATGCATAGCACAAAGATAAAGCGTTTTACAAAAGAGATATATTTAGTGTTGAACTAACGGTATTGATAAACAAAGAGAAGAGGTACTCATTCAAGCAAGTATAACCATATACTCTACAACTGTCTACCAGTTACTGTGAAAAGGAAGTGGTGAAAGTTAGACAGTTTATCTCCGGAAATAACTCAATAACGCGAGAGCTGCATTCATAAGCTTCTTTGAGAGGACATTACCGAATAAAAACAGACTATCAAAATCTGTGTTAAAGTTATCCAACTTTTTATAAAAGGAAGTATATTATCTCGTTGAACAAGACATATGTCTATGTAATTACGGGGGACAAGTTCGTGTACTTGATTTTTGTCCTGGTTGTGAAACAATATATCAAAAATTGTACAGAGGATCTAACAAATTGTATTCATAAGATTTGTGATAATTACAGGTTACAAGTACAACAGTAATTTAAATACCCATAGAATCAAGAGTAATGTCAAGGTAAACTTAGCATGTAAGCAGGGTAACGTGTTGACATCATTTAGTGAGATAAAATGGTATCTTTGTAAAGGGTAGATTCCAATAAAGTTGTGTTTGTTTGTTTTGGAATTTCGCACAAAGCTACTCGAGGGCTATCTGTGCTAGCCGTTCCTAATTTAGCAGTGTAAGGCTAGAGGGAAGGCAGCTAGTCATCACCACCCACCGCCAACTCTTGGGCTACTCTTTTACCAACGATTAGTAAGATTGACTGTCACATTATAATGCCCCCACGGCTGCAATTTACTATAGTATAGTTTTGTTTCTATAAATGTTATTATTTGTCAATTAAAACGTAAGATCTTCTCGAGGTCTCCCCGAGAGATGAAAGAGTGAATTGATGTATCGATTTTGAGCATAAATTAGAATGTGTTTCTGAAGGTTGTTTTTCTAATATTTTCAAAATTAAGAGTAGCTATAGTTTTACAAGTAAAATCTAAACCGAACAATTGATTAGTAGGACACACCTTACAAAAAAAAAAAATATAATTACTATCAAATAGGTACTAGAACATTGTAAACAGGAACTCTGAAAATGCTTTGTTTGACTTGTTTTCAGCTTTACGCAAAGCTACTCGAAGGTTATCGGCGCTAGTTATCCTTAATTTTGAAGTATATCGTTATTTTTGTTATGTTGCTAACTTCCTATCATGTTTCTTTTACTTCGTTTATCCATTCGTTCATTAAAGTGTTCTTATCCTTATCTTCTGTTAATTCTTATCTTCCTGTAACTAAGTTTTTATTTTTCTCAGGAAATTAAATCATGTGAACACTTGCCCTCTCTTGATGAGTTTGAGTACTTAAAACACATAAGTTGTACGGGATTTTTTAATAAATGCGGCCTTTACTGTCCTGGATGTTCCGTTTTACTGCACAGTTGTTTATGCTGATGGATGTATCTCACCAGGGGTCATTTGTCCCTGTCTAGAATGTCAACGCTTTTCGTTTAGTGGACACAACACCCGACACAGTACTAAATTATGTAGAATGACAGACGGCACTGTGCTTCTATAAATCGTCTTCTTAAGGAAAATAAAAGCCTGCCGTGTAGTTTTTGTCACAAGTGGATTCTTTAAGTTGGAATACAAGTAACAATCAGAGCACTTCTATGGTTAAAATGAAATTTTACAAACGGCCAAACATCGTTGCTCTACCTTTATTGACCTTTGGGTGGATCCGAAAGAAAATGCTCGTTCAAAACAGTCTACCCATAAACCTCAAAGAAAACGTGCACCTGTAAGTAAAACCATTGTATACACCTTGAACTATTGCACTCTATTTCTTAAGTCTTTCCTTTGTTCGTCATGGTGTAAAGAAAAGCCCAAATGCTTTTTTTCTACTTACAAAGATGACACAAATCACCATCACATGAAAAGCGACACATTAAACATGTGACTGCTTTGGACTTTTGCTCATAATAACTTCAATGAAAAGTGAATAAACGAGGGTGCAAAACCTCCATGAATGTCTCTTCAAGGGAATAGAAAATTATTTATCTTTCACCTAATACGTTCAGGAGTTTAACGAATAAAGATACATTAGTTATAACAAGCGATCCAAAACATGTGACACGTCTCGAATAACTTTGTTTGGTTTGTTTTGAATTTCGCGCAAAGCTAAACGAGGGCTATCTGCGCTAGCCGTCCCTAATCAGTGTAAGACTAGAAGGAAGGCAGCTAGTCATCACCACCCACCGCCAATTCTTGGGCTACTGTTTTACCAAAGAATAGTGGGATTGACCGTCACACTATAACGCCCCCACGGCTGAAAGGGAGAACATGTTTTGGTGTGACGGGAATTCGAACCTGTGACCCTCGGATTAAGAATCGAATGTCTTAACCACCTGGCCATGCCAGGCCACCTTGATAACTTATACAACATTATGAATATTTTTCAGTGACTATATACAAAATACTTAAATATATATATATGTATAAATTCTATGTAATTTATAAACCCATCATCAAAAGTACAAATGTGTTCGTGTTCATAAAAATGAAAACTGCACCAAACCATTTTTCACATGTAAACTCACATTATTTGGTGACGGTTTTTCTGGTCGACCTAACTGAACGGATGAATTTGATTTAGGATATTGACTCAAAGCTACTCAAGTGACATCTGTTCTAGCTGACCCTAATTTGGAAATGGTATGCTACATTGAAAGCAACTAGTCAACAGCTCTCACTGCCAGTTCTTGGACTGCTCTAATCTAATAGTGGAATTTGATCGTTACTCTTATAATGCAGGCATACACAAAAAGGGAAAAGCGCGATTTCTTTTCTATTTTTTCAGTTAAAGAACAAGAATCCTTGAACATCAGTCTATAGTTTGCTGCCTTAATCTTCAGACACGCCCGCCAAAGGGCTGTAGAAAAAAATATTACTGAAACTGTAGTTCTCAGCTGATTAGGTAAGGGTTTTACTTCCAAATCGGGCTGATATATTTTAATTTAATCAAAAGCTTAAGGCTGAGTAAAATCTCAAATGAAGCTCTTCGAGCTTCAGTAATTGTTTATCATTCTGATAAACTGTGTTCCCTGATGGGACAGCGGTAAATTTACAAATTTACAGCTCTGAGGTCCAAGTTCCAATTACCTGCTGTGGACACAGTAGATAGTCCACGATGTATTTGATCTATAAAAACAAATTTAAAAACTTAATTAGAACGCGCTTTCAGGTATACATAATTATTTTGCATAAGCCCATGAAATTCCTTTCACCTTTTCGTTAAAGCTGCCCTATTTATTGTGATTGAAATATCAAAAGATGTTTTGTACCGACTCATAGAGAAGAGCTAAAACAATAAAACTTCTGAGTGTGGTCTTCAATATATAGTTGATGTTGTACAACACGGAAATCTCTATTGCAAAAAAAATTAACGACGTTTTTGTGTTACGTCCATATATTGTTCTTTGTTTTTTTTGCAATAAATAAAAATTAAAACAATTATTTACGTTCTAAATATTTGTTTCGTTTGAATTTAGCACAAAACTACGCGATATCTATGACCACTAAGCTGTCCTTAATTTAGCAGTGAAAGACTAGAAGGAAGACAGGTAGTCATCACCCCACACCCCTGGGCTGTTCTTTTAACGCATAGTGGGATTGATCATCACATTATAACGCTCCGATAGCTGAAAGGACGAGCATGTTTGGTGGGAATGGAATTCAAACCTACGATCTTCAGATTGCGAGTCAAGCCTCCTGACCACCTGTCCATGCCGGGCCTCTAAATATGAACATGAAATAACTATATATTTATTGCTGAGTAAATACGGGTTTAACAGAGTTTAGTGCACAGATGTAGGTATAATATCAAGTTTAGTTTTCAAACTTGTTTAAAGCACCGAGACTTTCACTTCGAATGAGTTAATTGTAAAACGCGCTTTTTTCTTTAAAAATGCCTTGGAAAAACCCCATGCATCTTCCAAGAGAAAAGTGACGGATTGGCGCAAGAGGTCAGTTTAGGGTCACTCAAAATAGCCTCTCGTATACATAGTAGTCTCATTACTGACCAATTACAAGTATTTTCAATAACATAAAACATTCAATTTAACTAATATTGTCGATATACTCTGAAGAATATGATGTATTTGACTGCATTTACTCAATAGGTTGAAAAAAGTCAAGGCTGCATCAAGGTGTTGGTTGCTGATTCAAAATATATTTTCTTAGAATTGTCTTTCCAAAATTAGGATACGTCTTCCATAATGTAGCGTATTACAAGGCGTAAAATACAGTACCTTGTTTATTCGTTCAGTAGTAATAATAAATTGGTATTAGACTAAACATATTGTTACAAGAAACCCAAAGAGATTTGTTTTGTAACGTTCACTTTTGTACAATCTTAATGAACTTTACAAAAAGTCTTCATATAAAACGCAAGAATGTTTCCTTTATTTTATGAATCGAAAAGACACTAAAAAGGACATATTCTGTTTGCTCTATCTTGCTGTTACATTTTTTAGTTGTACATAATTATTTACTGGGCTTGATCTACCTACCAAAATTGTTAAATTTTGAAAAATATTTGAAACTTCGTTTCCACGATGGCATAAGTAAAAAGTATATTAGAAGCACTGTCATCAGATTTGCGGTAATTTAATATTAATGAATTGGAATACTATTATTCACAATCGAAATTGGTCATTGGATATGCATCACAAACGGCCACATCTTTTTTTCACACCTAAGGTGTTTATTCTTAGATGTCATAACATTTTGTCAATACACACCAATCACAACAAGCAAGAAAGTAACCCACATTAGTTTTAGGATTGTAGCCCTATTAATCGTAATAGACATATATTTTATAGAGCCAATAATATCATTTAGAGTATATGGTGGTGGCT
Source organism: Tachypleus tridentatus (assembly GCF_004210375.1). NCBI lineage: Eukaryota > Metazoa > Arthropoda > Merostomata > Xiphosura > Limulidae > Tachypleus > Tachypleus tridentatus. Next base: position 55,739,394 of record NC_134825.1, read on the forward strand.
TTCTTCTCTAAAACAGTGTTGATAACATTCTTCATTATAACAGTTTCTTGTCATCACCCCCATGTAATCGGTACAGCGGTATTAAACATCATTATCTGTGATAATTGCTTAAGCTAATATCACGTGACGCTAAACGCTCTTTAATGTCATGAAATTTAGTAAATTTGTGCAGAAATATTGGTAATAAATAACACAACGTAACAAAATTTTTACTTTTTCTTGTTCCTGGACAGAAAATGTTATTCCCCAATTGCTTGTGCCTAAAGTAAATGGAAAAGACCTATTTTTCTCTTCAAACTTTGCTTTTGTGATTGGTGTAATGAAATGTTTAAATTTATCCATTTTTCAGAACCTTCCAGGCAGATTCAGTGCTGAGTAGCTGACAGAGAATTTTCAAGAACTTTCTAGAATATTGTAGAACTTACGAGAATTTTCAAGAACCTTTCAGAATTTTCTAGAACTTTCCATAGCAATATATAAACAGAGGCTTACCACTCACCACTTTAGTTCAGTTCTAGCTGCCTATTTGATTTTATCAGAGATGGCATCAAGAAGCTGCAAACATTCTCCAGGAGCATTCTGCTATGCATGTGGCCAATACATCAAGACAAGAGCGAAAAAGTACACTGTGACAGTATCTGCTAAAATGTGTGAAGCCTACAAGGCATATTTCGGCATGCCTGTCGGGGATCAAAACAAACCCTGGGCGCTTCATTTTATCCGCGAGCACTGCGAAAAAACTCTAGAAGGTAAGACGGACAATTGTTGTTTGCTTGAGTAGTAAGATTTTATATTAAACAAATTTTAGACCTTTTAAAATTTAAATATCATTCGGTGCATCTCAAAGAGGAATACAACAGCGTCAAGACCTCGCTAGAAGCTTTGAAGTATGATGAGTATGGCTGGAAGGTTATCGGACACTTCAAAATGGTGGCATTTCTGATGGGTCTCCAAGCAGACTTTACCAAGTTTCCCTGTTATCTTTCCCTTTGAAACAGCAGGGACACCGCAGCGCACTACAACAGGAAGCACTGGCCACAACGGACGGAGTTCTCTGTGGGGAGGCACAGTGTCAAGTGTGAGCCACTAGTGGACCTCCAGAAGGTGTTGTTTCCACCATTGCACATAAAATTGGGTCTTATGAAACAATTTGTCACAGCTCTTAATAAGACTTCTTTCCTATGCTGTCCGAGGCAAAGTCAAAGCTATTGTCTTCGTTGGACCACAAATAAAGAAGACCCTGAAGTGCACAGAATTCCCCAAGAAGCTCAGTAGAAAGAGAAAAAAAGCTCGGGGCAGCTTTGACGCAGTAGTTCGGGGCTTCTTGGGGAATCACAAGGCCGAAAATTATGTGGATCTGGTTGAGGATCTGGTGAAGAACTACGGCAAAATGGGCTGCTGGATGTCCCTGAAAGTCCATATCCTTGATGCTCATTTTGATAAATACAAGGAGAGCATGGGAGCATACTCAGAAGAGCAAGGCTTACACCAAGATATACCGGACTTTGAACGCCGCTATCAATGAGCGTGTAACGAAAACATGATGGGAGACTATATTTGGGGGCTGATACGTGAGAGTGATTTACATTGCAGTCGCAAATCTCGAGAAATTACTCACTTCTAAAGACTTGTGTGCAACTTTAGTAAATCTTGATTCATATGTTATTTTATTCAGACCTTATGTAAATGAACATGTACAAATCTGCCCGTTTTTACATAGAAAATAGGTCAATCTCTAAATTTCATTATCCAGGTTACAAAAACAATGTTTGAAGGGAATAATGACCATTTTCTGTACTTTTACAATATAAGCAATTAAGAAATAACACATATTATCTAGAAACAAAATTTGTGTTGCATAGTGTAACCAATAACAACCGTCCTCCCGTATTATTCTTTTTAAAACTTGAACTAGAAACTGATAATCTAGCTTACTTGGCCTAACCAATATATGTGTATCTTCATGTTCTTTCACTTTATAGTTTTCCTGTTCTAAATAAGACGTCTTTCATTAGAATGACAAAAACTAAAATCAGTCTAGTTTTATTCTTAAGTGAAGCTGTAGTAAAAATATTAGATTGATAATTTACGTTACTTTTACGTAGGTGTGTGCAAAATGTTTTGTTATAGTAGAGCTATTTTTGTTGAATAACTTTACCTCTGTGGATTACATTTACACCAAATTTACTCCTAATTGTAGGTTAAAAGAATCTATCAGTGTTCAAATTTGAAAAAAACACATAAAAATTAACTTTATTTTTTATCAAATAAAGTTTCCATACTTTTATTACGGAAAAACGAAATGAAATGTTATAACTCAGGTATTTCTCAAAGGATTGCCTTGAAAATTGGTGTGTGAAGCAAGCATCCAGTAGAGCACATTTAGTGAAAATATGCGATGGTTCTACTTACCAGAGTCCAAGATACAGAAGGTGGAAATTGATAAATTATCACTCCTGTTAATAACACATGATGTGTTCAACAGAGGGTTGTTTCGGGTGCCCCCCACATTACCGTGTATCTTGATAGTTACATTATTAATGTACATAGCTGTACATTTCACTTAGAAAATCGATACAATATTAGCTCAGCGTCAATATTCGTTCTGTTACTCCCAACTGCAGAAACATGTTATAAACACAGTGGACTAAAGACAAAAATGTAGGAATTTCAAAGTGTTTGTGGTTTCTTATAGCAAAGCCACATCGGGTTATCTGCTAAACTCACCGAGGGTAATCGAACTCCAGATTTTAGCGTTGTAAAATCCGCAGACATACCGCTAGACTAGCGGAGTGCATTTCAGAGTGTGAAAAAAACAATTAAAAATATTAAAATAGGTAAAATATTGCTAGAAACAAATAAATAAACACATAGAGAGCTGAGACATAAGCAAATGATGACATAGAACTACCTCACTATGACAAAGTTTTAAAACTATAATGCTAAAACTGGTTTTTCGATACCAATGACTGGCAGCCAATTGTGTTACTTTGCACTTAACTACAAATAAACAAAGATACAGATCTGAAGAAAAAACAGTTAAAAAACTTAAGACATATAGAAATGGCATAAAATTTATAGATGAATGAATAGTAACATATATAGATATATATGATACCGAAATGCATGTCTGTCACGCACTGTATCTCTTGAGCGGTTTATCGTAGAGGTGAAATATACATACATATATTTTTTCAAAGATACATTACGGGAAAATTATTTAATTTTTGGGATTCTTAAAATTTCACATTAATATCGATCTGCTAGTTTTAGCATGTGGTGAACAGTCAATCTTGCAAAAATAGCTTATTATAAATAAAAATGCTTCCTTATGTCAACTGATTAAAAGAATTATTTGTTTGTTTTTTAATTTTGCGCAAAGCTACTCAAGGGCTATCTTCGCTAGCCGTCCCTAATTTAGCAGTGTAAGACTAGAGGGAAGGCAGCTAGTCATTACCACTCACCGCCAACTCTTGGACTACTTTTTTACCAACAAATAGTGGGATTGACCGTCACATTATAACGCCCCCCACGGTTGAAAGGGCGAGCATGTTTGGTGTGATTACAAGTCGAACGCCTTAACACATTTGGCCATGCCGGGCCCGATTTAAAGAAATATGACCAAAATAGGAGCATAAATAACAAAAAAAAACTTAAGAGAGGAACATGTTTGCGTATAAACTGGTGATTGTTTGATTAATTATTATTTTGTTATGTCAATTACATATACATGCCTCATTTTATTGTACCATGTCGAGTAAATTGATTAAAATTGATCTGAATATCTCGCTTTTGATATATCTTGTAGAAATAATTCAAAACGCACTCTCTTCGATAGTTGTTGTTGTTTTTGGAATTTAGCACAAAGCTACTCGAGGGCTATTTGCGCTAGCCGTCCCTAATTTAGCAGTGTAAGACTAGAGGGAAGGCAGCTAGTCATCACCACCCACCGCCAACTCTTGGGCTACTCTTTTACCAGCGAATAGTGGGATTGACCGTCACATTATAACGCCCCCACGGCTGGGAGGGCGAGCATGTTTGGCGTGACTCGGGCGCGAACCCGCGACCCTCAGATTACGAAGCGCACGCCTTAACGTGCTAGGCCATGCCGGGCCCCACTTCGATAGTGGTCTCACACTCAGCAAAACGACAAGGAACGGCGCATCCATCGAAAACATCCACACATCTACTTAGCAAGTCTGAACACTCTATTGTGTTACATGCATCCATTGCATGAAATCCAAACAACTTTGTCAACAATGCACTGCAATTAGTCTCCTTTGCTTAAAAACAAAAGCAGTGTAGCTTCTTTAATGAAATAATACATGAACTGACAAAATACGCGTGTAAACGGCCTACTAGACAATTATATTACACATTCTTTGATCAAAGGACGTGGGTTTACGAAAATTAGGGTTAAAATATTTCAACTTAAAAACAGCAATAAAAAATAAAAGCCATATAAAACATTTAATGGAAGTTATAAACGAATGATTAATAATGCGAACTTCAAAAAATAGTAGAATTATTATACGAATTTTAGAAATGTGGCTCAGATTTGCTAAAGTAATATTTATGCAAAAATGTAGAAAATAAAGAAGCACCTGAATCATGGTGCGATCATTAGAAATGCATAAACAATTAAATATGTAACTTCAACCTGAATTTAATCGTTTGTGACACATGAAGAGTTCCTTATGGTTTAGACCTTAATTTTAAACTGTTATCCAGATGAAGGAGGAGGGGGCGTGCCAGTCGATGGTACTCGCTGCCTTAAAATTTGTTTGGTCCTTTGAACCGACTAACGTAATTGGCTGTCACTTTTATAAAACATCCAGAGTTGGAAGTACAGGAAGTGTTTAGCAAAATCACGGCTCGAATCATGGACCCTGTGACTCACAGTCCAAACTACAAAGATTATGCACACACAATCATTTAACAATGGTGCAAAAAATACAGTAATGTGAATATTATACCAAATATAGAGATAAATATACTACAATACATAACAGAAAAACAATGATACAATATATAAAAATAATTAAATGAAAGCACAATAACTAAAAATAAATGAACAGTTATATGGATCTTACAAATTAGTAAACAAAGACACGTAAATTACAAATTTAATTCAAAGAGTAATTGTTACCGTATGGTTGATTTTCAGTTAGAAAAGGCTAGATTATTGCTAAGTACCCATACTTTTCCATTTAAAAAATATATATCGAAAAAGCTGAAAAATCTGTAAATAAAAATGAAAAATAACAGTTTGTTTACTTGGTGGAGTTTTTGTCTATATAACCAACTGCATGTGTGTTATTGAATCTGTATTATAAGTTAACGTACTTAAAACATCAAAGCCTGCGGTACAGTTCTCCGTGATGGATACAAAGATAGTCTATTGTGTAGCTGTGGGTAAAAATTTATACAGAACGTGCAAAACGAAATGGCAACTGAGGGAGAGGAGTGTGTTTATACTCCACACAAGCCTTATTTTTTTTGTGAGAAATGTAAAACATTTGGTTCTAGTTATGGTTACGAGTACTAATATTACGATGGACCAAATACGAAGTCAAAATTACATTATCAACAGTTTATGTGTTTTATAAAAAAAATAGGGTCCAACCTTAACCTCCATCAAAGATTTTGTTGAAATGGCACCACTAATGGAACTCTATTTTTTTGTGTTTTTCTTACAGCAAAGCCTAGCTATCTGCTGAGTTCAGCGAAGGGAATCGAACCTCTGATTTTAGGGTTGTAAATCCGAAGATTTACTGCTGTCCCAGTGAGGGACCTTCATTCTTTCTCATCAACATTATTAAACTGACGAGATTCGCAAAGAGAGTTAGTTGTATGATAAATAAACTCTGAGCATCGAACATAATATTAGGTGTTTTACCAAAACTATTTTTAATAGGGCGTTAGGTTAAACTTTGAAAGTAATATTATGTTTGGTTATGAAAACAAACGGAATAAACTATCATGAAAATATTTTGATATTAAAATTTGTGGCATTTCGCCAAATTGTAAATGCTCTGTGAGAAAACAATGATATTTTCTTAATTATTAGTAATTAATAAAACTAATAAAGAAATGCACATAATTAAGCGCGAAGATCAGTTAAAGTCAATAAGGTAAGGTAGAGGATGTATAATTGTAGAATTATTTGTATAACGTGTTTTACCAAATACTTTGAACTCCATGAACTAATAATATAATAGCTTCGTACATGCTATTATTATGCTTACTGTAAACGAATGGAAAATCTGACGAATCATATTCTCAGGCTTTCAGCAGTTTCATGCAACTTAGGTTGCAATGGTAAACCTTTTGACCTGAGTACATCTTTGCAGGCTTTAACAAGCAGCCTTAAGTAGGAGGGATGAAGGGGTAGAGAGAGCAACAATAAGCCCGAACGAGGCATAGTAACATAAAAACGCCTATTGCACGTGTGCAACTAACAATATAATGCCTAATGTGCATTCGTGTAACGTATACTCACTTTTTGCCTGAAAATATTTTTATCCGATAATAGTTTTCCTTGTAAGATAGGTAAACTGAATTAAAAATACTAAGCCTTAATTAGCCACCCTCATATTTAGAGTGAAGTATCACAAAACATGTGGTTAGGTAGCAGTTAAGAAAGCAGGAATAGTTAAAGCAAAAAGTGCTGCTTGATTGAATTTACCTCAGGTTGAAACAAGCAATTATTAAAGCCCTAAGCTGATAAACCGTATTTTATCCACCAGATGTTGGCTTTCCTCTGTGAATACACCCTCTAATTCACGCCAGATAATTCCTCTCCTCCTCGTCCTTTACTGCTCCACCTCCTCCCCCCTTAAAACACTATAATTGAACGGTCCGCCGTCCAGTAATCTGGGCAAGGCCCACAGTGTAATGAATAATAAAATTTACACGGGATTATATTAACAAGAGTAACGGGGAAGTGTTCAAGGAAACTTGTAGTCTGTTTATAAAAAGTCGGCTACAAAAAAGGGGGTGTCCGTTAGAAAACTCTCATTAAAACATTGGTCTCAAAACATCCACCCTGCTAGGTGTTGTGAGGTCAAATACAGTTTCATTTATTTTTTTACAATCAATAGGAAAACAATATAAGAGTATCAATAAGTGAACCTACTGCAATACTTTAATACTAATTAATTATTTTTTGAAACAGCTCAGAATTTCAGTTTACATATTATGGAAACAAAATTTTAGAATACAAATGGCTTACAGAAGTGAAATACACTTGTACTTCTCACACATATGTTTGTATTAATTTTCCATTCTACTTCTGAGCTTTCCTGTACGCAAATATAATGGTGCGAACATAGCTCCGTACAATTTATGATGAATTAATGTAATTTGGTAGGAAAGACCTAATTAAATACGAAATGGTAGGCCCGGCATGGTCGAGCGTGTTAAGACGTGCGACTCGTAATCTGAGGGTCGCGGGTTCGCATCACCGTCGCGTCAAACATGCTCGCCCTTTCAGCCGTGGGGGCGTTATAATGTTACGATCAATCCCACTATTCGTTGGTAAAAGAGTAGCACAAGAGTTGGCGGTGGGTGGTGATGACTAGCTGCCTTCCCTCTAGTCTTACACTGCTAAATTAGGGACGGCTAGCGCAGATAGCCTTTGTGCGAAATTCAAAAAAATACAAATACGAAATGGTAACTAATATCTTGATACCTTCTTATTAAGTTTCATACATGTAGTTTTCCTGAAGTAAAATACTTATAATGTTATAATATATACTTGAATTAACATTAGCATGTACTGTGTTCCATGTGAAGCAGCGGTTCCAAAACGAAGAAAGGAAAGTTTGAAGGACAAAAACATATGTAGGAAACAAGGCTGAATAGGTGACTGAAATCTTTTCGAACAGTTGGAATGGCGCATATTCGAAATCTCTAAAATAGGGTCGGCACTAAAAGACATTTTAGAACCGCTGGTGTGAAGAATCGTGGGTAATATACAAATTTAATACGTGCGAAAAATCGCTAGTCAAATATAGTTATGAATCACAAGTCATTTATTTTGGTGTTTTTTTCACAGAAACATCGCTCTGCTTAATCGACTCGTCATTACATATTAAGTATACAAATACGTTAAAGATGTTTTATAAATCTTATTCGAAAGAAATACACTTTAACTGTTCAGTAATGTTTACAGGAACAGGGAATGCAGTTATAGAAATAGAGGTGGAATACTAGAATTTTACCCACCTAACCACAAAGTACAGACGTTGACTTTTCTCATACCCACACAATTCTGTTATAACAAACCCACTTTTCTCATATTGTTGAGAAAGTTTCTCAACTTCTGACTGTATTAATTGAGTATTTAATATCCATTTACGTGGTTTCTTGGTAGTGAATGTGATATACACTTCGGAATCAATCATGTTGCAGAAAATATGTTTCAAGTATAACCCTCTTTTTATGTGAAGTTTGATTTGCGGCTCCAACATGATTCGCTTTACACTGATATTATTAATAGATTTAGGCTTATAATCGTTCCATTTTAGTGTTTTATATTTCGGTAGTGCCTCAGTATTTAATAATTCTAATGAATTTCGAGGATTTACATTATGGTCATAAGAGAATGGCAAACTATTAAAATGGTTTTTAGCTTTAGCAACTGATGACTTGTGTTTCATATTGCTAGTTAAGATAAACGAGAAATAGTGTCGCCCAGAAAAGATATACTCGTTAACATGAAATACTGTGAGATTGGAGAAATTCAGAGCTCTCTTATACGTCTCTTTAAACATGCGTGGAACAGAAAATTTTACTACTCTCTTAACATTTTTGTGATTGTCCAAAAATGTAATATCTAAAAGATCGGGGAATACTGATTTCTCGAGTGAATCCACTTTTTTCACCCACAATTTATCCAATGTTTTCTTCAGTCGATTTCCTTTTCTAGCCGACAGTAAGAACAACCAGCAGGTGTTCTTAAAATTCTGGCTTTTATCTGAAGTAAGATGGTCTTGCTTTTCTCCGAGAGTTTTTTTGCAGCCAATAACAAAATCGTCATTGCTAAACCTATCCGATTCGATCCAGATAACGCCCTTGTTATCAGTACGAATTCCCATAATATCCCACCTACTGCTACGTTGAGGAAGGGATTTGGCTACTTGTTTAAAAATGAATTTTAAAGAACTAAGCGATGAAATTTTATATGTATAATCAATATAATAATAAGAAAACAGACGCAGAATATCGTATGCAGAATATATCCAATCTGCGAAAAAAGTAAATATATAATTTTCGGCGTCTACTTGTGTCGAATTAAACAACGTTGTTGGTTCGATTTCGGAACACGCTTCACTATAAGCTAACGTTTGTGATGGCCACATATTCCTTTCAAAGCAATTTTCATTCAGATATGTTTGCCACATCCCTAATGGTAACAGAATATTATTATTAATGAAGTCTTTACATTTCTGACCAATGACTGATTCGATAACAAAGCATAAAATGACAAAACCTTCATCGCCCGAACACTGTTTTACCCCAGGTGGATGGTACAGCGGCTTTGAAAGAAGAAATGATAGAACATTAACAAACCTTCTCATTTTCAAACTTCCATTTACTCCTTTGTTGTTAACATGTTTTTGCTGCTCATTGAAGTGTTCAAAGTGGAATGAGACACCGTTTTTGATTTGACATTCTAAACCCGAAGTTTGCATTAACAAATGCTCAATAGTTATTTCATATACCTGATGATCTTCCACAATGTTTGATAACTGTTCCCATGGAAAGATTTTATGGAGTATTCCAGAAAATCCAAATACGTGGTCGTATAGAGTCATCTTTTGTTCTTCAGCAAGTTTTAACACAGCAAGAGCAACAAGATGATGGGAAATGCGACGAGACCTGATAGATGGGATCAACTTTCTGTTTTCTTCACTGGAGAATATCTGTCGATACCGAAAGTGATTGTTAACGGTAACACCAATAAAACTGTAGGTTCTGTTTTGGTCTATCATGAGTCGCATAACAGAAGACTCAATGTCTGAAAACTTGGGATTTTCAGGAAACAGTGCAGAGAGGTTTCCGTCGTAGCCTGAAAAGACAGAGAATCAAATTGTTCAATAGAGTTGTAACATAATTTTGTTTTTTAAGTATTCGAAGATGAAAATACTAAAACCATACGTGGAACAGGAAAATCATTGTGTTTCAATTTCTTTCTTTGAAACATATTTAAGAATGCAACAAGACTTATAAGAATCAATTTGTTGAACGATTCCAATCTGGAACCTAAGCAATATAGGTTTAACATTTTAGTTCGTGATTTTTATTAAACCCAAAAATCAGACACTATACTTCGCCTTGTTGGGTGAGAAAACGTCTTACGTTTGTTTGTTTTAGGTTAAGTTATATTCAGCGATATGCTGTAACCACTGCGAAGAATCAAACCCCGAATTTTAGTGTTGTAGGTTCGTAAACTTACCACTGTTTCGGCGACGGACAACGTCTTAAGAGAACAAAAATCAAATATGAAGAAACTGATGAGGTATTTTAGAAAGAACTAATTGTTCATTAAAATTATTTACACCCTAATTTAGCTTTATGAAAAAAAAATAAAAATGGATAACAAAGGAGCAAGACAAGTACACAGAAATTTTGATTTCTATCATTCATAGCTTCACGTGTGTGATAAAGAAACTGATGAGGTATTTTACAAAGAACTAATTGTTCATTAAAACCATTTATATCCTAATTTAGTTTTATGAAAAAAAATAAAAATAGATAACAACGGAGCAAGACAAGTACATGGAAATTTTGATTTCTATCATTCATAGCTTCACGTTTGTGATAAAGAAACAGATGAGGTATTGAGATATTAAAAACAAAACTGTTCGTTCATGAAAACCAGTTACACCATGATTTAATTTTATGAAAAAAAAATTTAAAAAATTGATAACAATGGAGCAAGCTTCACGTATGTAATAAAGAATTACGTACAGGAGTAGACATTCGTGAACAAAAACATAACAATAATTATATAAATATTTTTTCTTTGTAAAGCACAATACTAAACAATACGTTTCGAACCCAAAACGCTTAGCGTTGTATGCTCCCCTCTGTTTCGCTGAGCCACTTGTGAGAATATAAATAAAACACTATTAATACAGTATTTAGTTTAACGACAGAAGTAAGTAAACTTGTGGGTAGCTATTTAAAGTTTAAAACAACAACATTGATATCTGTCTATATATTATTATTTTAACAATTTTACCACAATACAGGATGTTTACCATGAACTAATTGTGAAGTGAAATATATCATTTCATTCTAAAAATTTTACTCTTCAAAATACTAGTTCAGGCAAACTCAACAGTAAATGTTATTTATAAACAAAGGTTAACTACAGACGAAACTAAGAATGAGATAAACATCTTTAATGTGTGTCTCCCGCTAATACAGTGGGAATTCTACAAATTTTACAACGCTAAAATCAGCGGTTCGATTTTCCTCGGTGGGCTTCACAGGTAGCCCGATGTAGCTTTACTATATGAAAACACACATACACATTAATGTATGAACTTTGTTTCGTTTCAATCCGTATTTGTAACGTTTTCATGCAAATGTTACATATTAATTATTAAATAATTCTCAGCTTTAAACTCAACTACATTTTATATGATCGTACAGAGGATTACAGAGATAGGTATTTTGGTATGATATTACATCACAATAAAACTATTAATAACTTTAATCTCCTTTTCTTTTATTAACAGTCTTATTATGATGTAATCCCACATCAGGTCATACTTTATCAGATTAGCTGTCGCGCTTAGACCTTTCTTGAACACGACTGAGACATAAATAAGGTTTCAACCAAGTCTGTGTGTTGTAACCCAGTCAATCCGATTAGTCCTGGTACTCTAAGAGAGAGAAAAAAATGAAAGTTCACATCTGAAGCGACGTACAACATACAGTTAAAATGCTATTATACATTCTATACACTAGAGACCAATATCAAACCAGTAAAGAAGGATTTAAAAAATTACCAGGCTTTCTGAGATGTAATGTCACACTAAGTATCGAGTTTCATATCATGGTTTGTAAACTTTAGGATCACAGTTGTCGATCAGTTTACTGAATATTACTCTTTTGTTTTCCTTTTTTGTTTGTAAGTGTGCTGGGCATATAATGTCTTACTATGACAAATATAATCCTTTAATTCAATGATAAAAGCGTCGTGTATATAAACAAAATTAAATGTATAAATAGTAATAAAAACTACAATATTGGCCTGCACTGAACTTTTGTTTCATGATGAAAAGTTAATTGTGTTTGGTATTATTATAATTATGTTTATTGTCACATGTGTTTTACATTCTGTTTGTTTTGCTTAGAATATAACACTTCGATTCATCTCCAGTAATGCTTAACATACGTTTATAAATAACAGTGTATAAGATAAAAGGATGTTGGTTGTACTTGAACAGCGACAGCAGAAGAAAGTTGTGCACAGCCTGTTTTTGCCAGAGTTCAGATTGAATCCGGAAACTTAATACCCGGATCAAAGTATTAAGTATCCTACTGCACCTTGCAGCGTAACTTATGGGCTTGATGTCAGTTTGAGAATCTATTTCACCATCTGAGAACTTTGATGAAATTAATTTATTTTTTTCTCTACTTATTTATTTAAGCTTCAAAGATCTAAGAAATAATAATGATATAGAGGGAACAGTTTGAAATATATTTTGTCCAAAGTCATTTTTTTAATATTAATATACTCAATTTTTCTGTTTTAAACAAAAATATCCCAATATCTTACCTTTAGCTATTACATTTCAAAGACGACAGGATTTTGCTGATGTATGTACGGCTATATTTCTTGCAAAGTTTTAATAGGAAACTAACGAACTTTTAACAACTTAAAGTGATTCTGTGTTTATTAAGAATTTTCCCCATTTTATGATGAAATAACACTATAACAAGTTCAACCTTATAAACAAAGCTACCTATACTTTGCTGTGTTTTACGCTGGCAAATTAATTCTTGAATGACAGATAAGTTTATTTATCTGTTCCAGAATCTTCGTGAAAATTTTAAATTATTTACGTACCGCGGCCCAAATTTTGAGCTCGTAGAGTAGAGGGAAGGCAGATAATCAACCACACCCGCCGTCAACTCTTGGGCTATTTTTTATCTGACCGAATAGTGAGATTTTTGAGACAACGAGCTACTAATCATGAACCTTCGGACTTACAAACGAAATACTATAACTACTAAGCCCTATCAAAAAACGAACTCTAACCAACCAATAGAGATGATAGATTAAAGTGAAAAGCATATTTAAATTACAGTGTCTAAATCTGAAAGTTACGTTACACATATTTCTTAATATTAGAACATCTGAGATAAAAGAAACGGGATTTAAATTACATAATATTTCTTAATATTAGAACACCTGAAACAAAAATGTATCTCAGGACGGCTAATATGGGTATTAACACTTTTACTAATAAAGCAGAGAACAATGTTTCGCCCTTCTTAGGTCATCTTCAGGTAACCTAAAAAGGTCGAAACGCTGTTCTTTGCTTTATTAGTAAAAGTGTTAATACCCATACCAGCCGTCCTGAGATACATTTTTACTTCAAGTGGGTTTCTCGTCATCACGAACCTGGAACAAAAGAAACGGATTTCTGTGTTTTGACTGAATCATAATTTTAAGTAATAAATATATTTACCTTTCACAGATGTTAACCATATTAATAAACACCCTACAGCTGCTACTGCCCATATTTTCTTAAACATGTTTCCACTGGAACAAGTTATTTTCTCTACCCCATACACAGTACGGTCACAACAGGTTGCACTATCACCTTTGCTTTATGCACCACACTGCTAATACCTGACGGTCTAATGGACATAAGTGAAGGGCATTGATGCTTTTAGGTCGACAAAATAGCGGGCGACCAGATCCTCTGTCTTTCCAAACAATAACCACCTCTCACATTCGTCGGCTTCTTGTCACTAGTTTCGCGTTCGTGCTTCAAGCGCCCTTTAGTTGCCAGCCTTTCGCCACACCTCCGACAACTACCTATAATCTTGTTTCAGCGCTAGGGTTAGTTGACTCAGTATATTGTGTCCTAGGTAAAACAACAATACACCTCAGTTTTCAAAAGATGGTAAGAGGTCAGTATGTGAAACTTCCATTTCATCTGATTCCCAAAATACTGTGGGAATACAAAAAAAAAGCTACTTTTATTTTAGGTTAATATTGTAGATTTACCAAAATCTGCAGAAACGTATTTATATATCTGCAGAAATATTTATATATTTATTATTTTTTATATATATTTACCTTAATTGATATTTTATTGAAAAGAGCACCCATCTGTGAAGCTCGTAAATTAACGAGTCACCAGCAAATGTATTTTACATTGTTTGTTGTTTAATTTTGCGCAAAGTATACGTAACTCAGCAATTATGAATTTTGTAAAAAATAAGAAAATTCGTATTTTGTTAGCTTCAGTAATAATAAGATCAAAGTTTTATTAATAATAGTCAATAACTATAAAGTAAAGTAAAAACAAACAAAAGATTCTGAGAACGTATAAAAAGTAATACTATTGTAAAGGTAAGAAACATTGGCAGACAAAAGAAGAAACAGTATTAATAAGTAAACGTGTATTCATAGACCCTGAAGTAAAGGATTGTTAAATATTTCAGTTCAGTAGTATCAGTAAAAAAGATTTAGTGACAGAAGAAAAAAATGTTGCCTCGGGTTCTGTTGGAGTGTCACTGGATGTTTAGAAGTTCCACTTGTTTTGGCAGAGAAGAAATTTGATACGAAAAAAGAAAACAATACATAGTTCAAAGTTACGCCTGAGAGAAAAATCTGTAAAAGTAAATCTTCCAAAAGATAATGGTTTTTGAAAGAGAAGATATGGTATTCAGGGTGAGGCTATCCTAATGGTTTTGAAAGAGAAGATATGGTATTCAGGGTGAGGCTATCCTAATGGTTTTTGAAAGAGAAGACACTGTATTCAGGGTGAGGCTATCCTAATGGTTTTTGAAAGAGAAGATATGGTATTCAGGGTGAGGCTATCCTAATGGTTTTTGAAAGAGAAGATATGGTATTCAGGGTGAGGCTATCCTAATGGTTTTTGAAAGAGAAGATATGGTATTCAGGGTGAGGCTATCCTAATGGTTTTAGAAAGAGAAGACACTGTATTCAGGGTGAGGCTATCCTAATGGTTTTTGAAAGAGAAGATATGGTATTCAGGGTGAGGCTATCCTAATGGTTTTTGAAAGAGAAGATATGGTATTCAGGGTGAGGCTATCCTAATGGTTTTTGAAAGAGAAGATATGGTATTCAGGGTGAGGCTATCCTAATGGTTTTTGAAAGAGAAGATATGGTATTCAGGGTGAGGCTATCCTAATGGTTTTCGAAGAAGAAGACACTGTATTCAGGGTGAGGCTATCCTAATGGTTTTCGAAGAAGAAGACACTGTATTCAGGGTGAGGCTATCCTAATGGTTTTCGAAGAAGAAGACACTGTATTCAGGGTGAAGCTATCCTAATGGTTTTCGAAGAAGAAGACACTGTATTCAGGGTGAGGCTATCCTAATGGTTTTCGAAGAAGAAGACACTGTATTCAGGGTGAGGCTATCCTAATGGTTTTCGAAGAAGAAGACACTGTATTCAGGGTGAGACTATCCTAATGGTTTTCGAAGAAGAAGACACTGTATTCAGGGTGAGGCTATCCTAATGGTTTTCGAAGAAGAAGACACTGTATTCAGGGTGAGGCTATCCTAATGGTTTTCGAAGAAGAAGACACTGTATTCAGGGTGAAGCTATCCTAATGGTTTTCGAAGAAGAAGACACTGTATTCAGGGTGAGGCTATCCTAATGGTTTTCGAAGAAGAAGACACTGTATTCAGGGTGAAGCTATCCTAATGGTTTTCGAAGAAGAAGACACTGTATTCAGGGTGAAGCTATCCTAATGGTTTTCGAAGAAGAAGACACTGTATTCAGGGTGAAGCTATCCTAATGGTTTTCGAAGAAGAAGACACTGTATTCAGGGTGAGGCTATCCTAATGGTTTTCGAAGAAGAAGACACTGTATTCAGGGTGAGGCTATCCTAATGGTTTTCGAAGAAGAAGACACTGTATTCAGGGTGAGACTATCCTAATGGTTTTCGAAGAAGAAGACACTGTATTCAGGGTGAGGCTATCCTAATGGTTTTCGAAGAAGAAGACACTGTATTCAGGGTGAGGCTATCCTAATGGTTTTCGAAGAAGAAGACACTGTATTCAGGGTGAAGCTATCCTAATGGTTTTCGAAGAAGAAGACACTGTATTCAGGGTGAGGCTATCCTAATGGTTTTCGAAGAAGAAGACACTGTATTCAGGGTGAGGCTATCCTAATGGTTTTCGAAGAAGAAGACACTGTATTCAGGGTGAGGCTATCCTAATGGTTTTCGAAGAAGAAGACACTGTATTCAGGGTGAGGCTATCCTAATGGTTTTCGAAGAAGAAGACACTGTATTCAGGGTGAGGCTATCCTAATGGTTTTCGAAGAAGAAGACACTGTATTCAGGGTGAGGCTATCCTAATGGTTTTCGAAGAAGAAGACACTGTATTCAGGGTGAGGCTATCCTAATGGTTTTCGAAGAAGAAGACACTGTATTCAGGGTGAGGCTATCCTAATGGTTTTAGAAAGAGAAGACAATGTATTAAGGGTGATGCGATCCTGGAAGATGGAAAAAAAAAAAAAAGGAACACTCCAAGTAGTGTTCAGTACAATCAAGCTGAGAGGATGGTCATAGATTTGATTGGTCAGTACAAGATGAAGTACCACTGCAAACGAAGGTGACAACTGTTGTACTGGCTGATGGGTTAACGCAAATTAAACTCTACAAGTTATATCTAAGATGAGTAACTCAGTTTTATAACCATTACTGCGATAGTTTATTGAATATTGAATCGAAACGAGGTCCACATACAAACTTTATTGTATGTGTTTGTTAGTAAAAATAGTATTCGTAATAATTATAGGTCTCACCTACACTGGATATTACATACATATATATAAATATATGCATACATACACACACAATATGTAACCAAATCACTAATACACCCTTGTGCAAATTAATTGACAAATGGCTATTTTACAATATTTTCAGCAAGGCGGTCGGTGTAGGCTCGCTGGACCCGCTGATTTCTTTTAATTAATAGTCTATTTTTTTCACACAGACGGCGTCATTAGCTGTGTTTTGCAGTACGGTCGATCTATTTTTGAATATATGTTGAAATTTTGAGGAATATTACGTCATTCAAAATTGCGTTAGAATGGCAAGGAGACCAGTCAAAAAACAACTTCTTACCAACTCAATGAAGAAAAAACGGTATCAATGGGGTCTGAAATACAAGAACTGGACGCAAGAACAATGAAGGAAGGTGTTATTTAGTGACGAGACTCATTTCTTCGTACAGAGTCTAAGAAGTCTGCATGTTTGCAGATATTCAGGTGAGAAACTTCGAGAATCTCACATCAATCAGTTCGTAAAACACCCCTTGAGGAAGATGTTTTGAGGGCTTTTTTAGCTACTATGGCGTCGGAGGCTTACATATCGTAGAAGGTATGATGCGAGGACCACAGTACATCGAAGTTTTACAGAGAAGAGTCGTTCCAGAATTGAAGAAGAGATTTCCAGATGGATCTGGCATTTTTCAGCAAGATCTGGCTCCGTGCCACACATCGAAACTTGTGAAGAATTTTATGATTAAAATGCGAATAAAGGTGCTGGACTGGCCTGGAAACTCTCCGGACTTAAATCCTATTGAAAATCTTTGGGCGATTTGTCAAGAAAGACTTCGGGGAAAAGACTGTACTACAAAAGATAAGCTAATTAAGGCCATAATTGAGGTGTGGTACAGCGATCCAAAAATTAGTAAAGATTGCAATCAACTCGCGGACTTGATGCCAAAGCGGATTAATGATCTTCTGAAAAATAAAGGCGGTCATATCATGTATTAATTTGTGAGTACTTTTTGAATTCTCAGAAATAAAATCGTAATTTTCCGTCTTGTTTCAGTTAATTCGCACAAGGGTGTAAGTTCACTTGTGGATACAAATAACAAAACAACAGAATATCAGACTATCCTATTTTTCTCTCTTTATTAATTTCTTCAATCAGTTTCGTGAATTCAAAGGTCACTTTTCAGGATATAATTTTACTGAGAATTTATAACAAAGGTATTCAAATATCCAATGTAACATCTAATATCTAAATATCTAATGTGTAAAAGGGGCAATTGCCTAGGGCACAAAGTACGTTGCAAGTATAATAATAAATAATAAAATATAAAGTGTACAATAAAATAGTAACTAGATGTACTTCCACAGAGTACTAAAAAATGTTCTGTTTCAATTGTAAATAAAACTAAAATTAATAGTAACAAATATTTTTATTTCTTGTTTTTGAAGTGTTGTGACTTACAAAGTTCATAATTCTTCTTTATTCATAGCATACGTACCTTTTACTCACGACGTAGCAGTACAAATTTCAATATCAAGCATCTCTCTCATGACGTTATTTTATTGCCTGTTGATTGGTCGACAGACCACACACTACTCTATACTGGTGTGAGTGGTTAAAACAAATTACCTCTTCGGCCCTCTTTCGGAGAAATAATAAAATAGTTTTTCAAATAAATATATATTTTTTATTATTGTTTACCTTTTTATAATTAATAAATTGAGTTTGTCAAAGTGTGTGATATTTTCTTAAAAACAAAAATAATCAAGGGATCCGCTAGCTTGCAGCTCGCCTAGGGCATACCAGTGCCGTAAAGCGACAGTCCAAGAACCATTTTCCAATTGACGCGAACTATCTAAAAATTAAAACATATATTTTATAAATGTACAAACATATAATACAAATTAAGTATATCAAAAATTTTCAAAACTAAATAAAATTAGTTAAAGTTTATGAAATATACTCTCCTTTTAATATTAGAATATTATTCTAATTATGTTTTCTCTTATTATTGCATAATTACTTTGTCTTTTTTGTAAATCTTTGTAACAGCTTTCATGATTTCACAATTCCTACTGTGTAGCCCTCTAGTGACACACCGATATATCTGTGGACTAACAAGGACAGAAACCGGGTTTCTATAGCCGTGATGGGTAAGGCACAGATAGCCCATTGTGTTGTTTGCCCTTAACTTCAAAGAAACAAACAAACAACCCTTCTATATAATAAACAGACATAAATAGCGTTACAAACCGACAGAACTAAGAGCAAAAATATATAATAATACACCGTCTACACAAATTATACGATTGTGTTTGTCTGTCTAGAACTTTTTATGCAGATTTCTCTATCAAACACTAAGTATCTCATATCACTAGAAAGGCCTTTATCCGTGGTATCCGGATTGCATATTGTATTCAGAATCACTGTACCTGCTTCAAACTTTTCAATGCAACAAGTATGTTACAGGACGGCAAAAGGTCATTGTCATCACGTAACGATTGGAATCAGTTTCAACTTTAGTTGTTTTTTATTTACAAATTATTTCACAAAAACAATAATTAACTCTCGTGTAATTTCTTAAAAAAGAAGTGAAAAATTACACTAAATACAATTTCTAAGGGTTTTCTCTTCTTATTTGGGTCGAAAATACGCATGCGTACTTCAATCAAAATCATATACTTATTACTTTGTGAACACCCGTTCAGAAGTTTCTGAACAATCAGCTAAGTTTATCTGCATTACTACTTTACATTTACTTTAATTTACAATAAAGTAGCCTCGGTTCGTTTCATAGATTGCTATAAACACCTTTTTAACTACTTGTTTCTTTACTGCATGTTTTATTTTCATTTTTGTGAATTTATTGTTTCAACTTGTAAAACTGTCATACACTGAACGCTAATAACTTTGTCATATTTTGTACAATATTATAAATAACATTACGTTACTCTGTTGTTTACTTTATGCATAGTTTTATCAACTAAATGTTCCCCAATGAGGCAGCGACATGTCTGCTGACTTACTATTCCGCAAACCAGGTTTCGATACCCGTGGTGTTTAACTTCAAATAATTAATGTACCCCGCTGGTATAGCGGTAAGTCTAGGAATTTATAACGTTAAAATCAGGAGTTCGATTCTCCTCGGTGGACTCAGTATATAGCTCAATGTGGCTTTGCAACAAAAAAACACAATTATTTAAAGTTACATACAAGTAATTTTATTACATTATATCTACATGAGTTTGTTTATTTAACTGCATAATATTTTTTTTTTCCAAATAGGCCAAGATTCATTGATCTAACAAGTAATGCTTGCAAGAAAGTGTAGTTTAAATGCTGTGTATGAAAATCATAGAATGAGAACAATTGATTCGAAGAGAGTGAAACTACCACAAATGTTTTGCATGTCCAGGCTTGTGGTCATTAATACTATTTTATTTTTTTGTCATTCAGTAACATTTGGATAAAGATTTGAAGTCACTGACAGCTGTTCTTCAGCTGGATACAGAGTAAGGTTATTGCATAATCGGAATAAACTGTTGCACACAATTAATTCTAATAAATCAATAGCTTGTTAATTTGAAGCCAGAATGCTTACAAATACATTATCAATGATTTCAGTAAATAAAACAAAAGCAAAAATATTGT
Organism: Tachypleus tridentatus; assembly: GCF_004210375.1. Classification (NCBI taxonomy): domain Eukaryota; kingdom Metazoa; phylum Arthropoda; class Merostomata; order Xiphosura; family Limulidae; genus Tachypleus; species Tachypleus tridentatus. The sequence goes on from NC_134825.1 coordinate 55,760,062, forward strand.
ATTAAATCTATTCGAGCTAAAAATGTTGAAAACAAAATCTTTAATGTATATTCATATTACGTTGTTCAGTTATTTAAGAACATTTACATAGCAGTGAAGATATAATATCATAAAATGTATTAGGTATTAAGTTCCATAGAATAATAACCTGAGTTAAGTACAACGTTTCATAAGTATCTCGGTGTTTATATTTTATATTTATTAAATTATAATAATGTATACTTTTAATATATATATATATTTAGATTTGGTTTGAATTTCGCTCCAAGCTACTCGAGAGCTATCTGCGCTAGTCGTCCCTAATTTAGCAGTGTAGGAAAAATTAGAGGGAAGGCAGTTAGTAATCGCCACCTCCAGCTCCTGGGCTATTCTTTTATCAACGTATAGTGGGATTAACCGTCACCTTATAACGCTCCCACGACTCAAAAGACCAGCACGTTTGGTGTGACGGGGATTCGAACCCCCGACCCATAGATAACGAATCGAGTACCTTAACCACTTGGCGATGCCGAGCCATATATTTAGATGTTCCAAGTAAACTGAGGTTTACATTATATGTCTGTAAATTAACGTATGATTAAAAAAATTTAAAATAATGGATTTTAACATATATTCATTTTTTAGAAGAGATTTTAAAAGGTACTCAAGAATTGATCTTAACTTCATAAAGATCTGAGCTGGTTAAAACATTATCACATGTGTTTTGATTTTGAATAAAGGTTCATACACATATCAACCGTCTCTGTTATAGTTTACATCACCGGTGGGTTACTCGACATCAAAAATAAGTAATTTTCTTTGTTTAAAATATTCACGTTTTTCGCTAAGCTGTCATATCCAGAAAAGTTATAAATTTGACCCTTCCATGACTAGTGTATAATATACCTGTATTTGTGTATACTCACGTTCTTTTGTATAGTTTACCATGTAGTTTCTGCATGTACTTAATCACGTTCGTGTTGATTGTGTATCTCAAGGCCGTAAACGCGCTATTCATTTAATACGGGCAAAAGTTATATAGCCTTTTTTTCTTAAGCTTCAAGGTAGCGCGTATTCTGCACAAAATCATAAGTACATTTCTTAACAGTAAATAACGAACAACGGCTGCATCAAAATATCCCATTAATCTTTCACTTTCTTTGGTTGGTAAGCAGAACATAGTAATATATAATTAACCCAATCAAATCATTTAACCCCCAGGAATAATCAAATTAGAGAGTCCAAAAATAAATAATTGATCTAATCAAACCATTTAGCCGCCAGGTCCAGAGTAGCATATAACAAATCTAATGAAATCAGTTGGCTCTAAGGACTGGAAATAACATATGACTAACCAAGTCAAATCCCTTTAACATGAGGTTTGAAAATAATATATAACTAAACTAATTATATCAATTTATCCCCAGGTTCAACTGAGACGTATTGTTTCCAATGCGGAACATATTTTATTTTAAAGATAAGAAACCGTAACCTTTGCATTCGTAGTTGGTTTATTCTTATACGTGTGACAATTGCTATGCTATCTTTATCTGCAAAAGAATATTCCATTAAAAATATGAATTCATGAAACGAAGAATTACTCATTCAAAATCGATTAAAAAAAACTAATCCCTGTGCCTCTCTTATACGGTCATATTCTGAGAACACTAATCAACCTTCCTTAGAGACAAATTTCAATACTATGACCTCTGGTTAGTTCAACCTTGAACTGCTTATAAAAGAAACTTTCCTTATTTAACAATGTCTTGTTTAATTCGACCTTTATCCTTAAGGTGATAAATCTAGATATCTTACTTGTACCCAGTCCCTCAGATGTATTATTTTATATATTTCGTAACTTTCCGCTTGCAATCTCTTTCTTTAATATTAAATATATTAATATGTAACTTTGTTATTTATGTACAATTGCATTTTATTCTTGTCTTTTTTTAATTTTTAGCTAAAGACAAAATATGGTGATACCGAAACGTCCTGTACAAATTAATTAGTGATTGAAGATAATCGTCACATCTCTGACCTTATATTTCATTTGAAATAAAGTATTTCCAAAGTTCTCTATCTCTCGTTATGTCAAGTTTTCCTCTTGATTTTGACTCTCTTGTTGGGGACTCGTTTCTCTCTCCCTCTCTTCCCGCAGCCATTCATGCAGAATTGGTAATGTTACAAATACTTGTGTAAATAAAGTGTGCGGGTGTTTGTTCACTTGTATTTATTTACTTTCAGTTTGCTGTCGGTGTTCAGCGTATTCTTTGTTTAACAGTTTTGAACCTGTATTTTTCAAGAAACACTGGTTTTTCTGTCGGACATCAGTAAACCTTAATACTAAAAATATTCATAAGAGATAATACTGTAATCCTGATTCTCCACATAACCATCCCTAACTTTCAGTTGATAGACTAAACACAAGACAGGTTTATTAGCAGTACCTACTACCAAGTCTTGGACTCCTACCGCCTGATAGTTAATCCTATAGAGCACCAAAGGGAAGAAAGAGTATGTTTGTTTACAAAAATGGGAAGCGACCATTAACCCTCGTAGTCCAGACATTCTAGTTACAAGACTACACCCGTCCCAATTAGGAAAGGGCACAAAATGATTTTGGAAAGAAAAACTCACTTTCTTTAAAACTTTCAGCAGTAAGAAATAGGGGCATGTCTTTCTTTTTTAAATTTCATTAAACAGTTCTTATTTAATGTAATGGTTGAACGCATAATATAATGGGCTTTAGAATTTACTTTATTCATTGGCGCATACACATTTTCCTCAAGTTAAAGTATTTGTTGTTGTTTTTTATTTCGCACAAAGCTACAAAAGGGCTATCTTCGTCCCTAACTTAGCACTGTAAGACTAGAGGGAAGGCAGCTAGTCATCATCACCCACCGCTAACTCTTGGGCTACTCTTTTACCAACGAATAGTGGGATTGACCATAACATAATAACGCCCCCATGGCTGAAAGGGCGAGCATGTTTGGTGTAAGTGGGGTTCGAACCCGCGGCCCTCGGATTACGAGTCGAATGGCTTAACCACATGGCCACGCCAGGCCCACATTAAAGTGAAAAATCTCTGGAGTTTAACCTTGACTGTGACACAGTAAATATTGATATAAATATATGTGTATGTGTACGTGTACGTGTGAGGGATCGGTCGGATGGTGTATGTATAAGTGGCCAGGATTCTGAATTTCAAATCCAACAATACGCGTATTTTACGTTACTAAAGAATTTAATGATATATATAAATCACCTAAATAAAACTGAGAAACTGCGTATATTTGAAAAGTGAAATAACGAAAGAGTAACACAGCAAGAAAAAACGGATATTGAATATTGTGCAAATCTTTTCCAATATATTTATTACTGATTATAGCTCATAAAATGTAGTATCAGTCTGATAGATTAACATGCACCTTCAAATTATGTAATGCACAGTTTAGAACTGAAAAATGTTCACGGTCTTTCTGAAGCCGTGAACGAAAATCTTTATAAAACATTATACAGCAGATTTTTCACAACTAATCACAAGCACGCAAAAAAAATTTATTAGGAGCAAAACATCACACAAACATGTTAGCATAGCCTAGATTTAGCGTATACAAGTTTTCCGTCTGTTTATGTTTCAAAATCATAATTGATCAACTGCGAAAATCCCAAGTATGGGTTCTAAACGTCCGCGTGAAATACGTAGAACTGATATTTTACATTTATTGTATTTTATCAGATAACTGATGAAATTAAACTGTATTATAATCATGTTATTTATTCGAAGCTTTTATAAAACACTTTTCTGTTAATTACATTATTTAAGCTATGCATAAAAACTGGTAACGTTGGAAAGGGTTGCCTCTTTTTTACACTAGAGGGTAAGAGATTATGACAATAAAAAACTGCGTGTTTGAACAACGGTTTTTAGATTATATATGATTACTGTTAATGGCAGTGAAAAAGGGAGTTAGCTTGTCACACTGATGGTGATAATTACGAGTTTCTTTACACCATTCAAGTCGTTAAAAACCGGTGTAACCCATGAAGGTTATCCACAGTTAAAAAAACATTCAAGACCTTGGAAACAGCTTCGTTTCACTACTACGGAAAAAAGCGGCACCTATAGAATTCGAAATAATGACAATTCAAATATAAAATTATACTCTTGATTGAAGATCATGGTAAAAAGGAATATATTTAGGCTCCATTGTTGTTAATAGATCAAGTTACTTTTTTTTTGAGGACATTCTGTTAAAGGTTACGGCTGAGTGTAATTACTGTTCCTGTGATACTTATGAAATATCTTAAATAATATTTAGTTTAACACTAGTAAAAGTTAACCAGTTCTCTCATTAAATAATGTATTTGATCATTACTTACTATAATTGTTACTAAATCTTATTGACAACCACTTTTAACATAAAATTTAAAGGTGTTTGTTGTTGTTTTTGGAGCAAATTCAAATTGGGTTAGCTGTTGTGGCCACTAGGTGGAATCAAACACAGGATTTTAGCGTGATAAGTCCGTAAACGTACCGCTGTCCTACCGGGAAACGTTTAAAAATGAATATTTCTAACGTGTTATTCATTCTCTCTTCCATATGCTAGTTCGATAGTCGTTCTAAATGTTAGTAAAGTAAATTAAAAAGAAACTATTTAGTTTTTAAAATAAATAAATTATGTTGCGTTATTAATCCATATCCTAATTCTAAGTTGTAAATGATTTGAATAAAACTGATAATATCCATAATTCACTTACTTAATCTATTGTCATGTAACGAGCATTGCAACTGTTGTTAGGTTTATTGTTTGCTACTGGTCTTTATGAGTCTTAGAGTTAACGAGAGGCCTTGTCGGTACTGTGTTTTACATGTTCTTCTTTGCTTTCATTTGTAGGTTCTTAAAATTCAATATTGGACAAGTTTTAAATATCGCGAAATGGTTTGTTTGGTTTGTTTTGAATTTCGAGCAAAGCTACACGTGGGCTACCTACGCTAGCCGTTCCTAATATAGCAGTAAGACCAGAGTGAAGGCAGCTAGTCATCGCCACCCACCGCCAACTCTTGGGCTACTCTTTTACCAACATATAGTGGGATTGACAGTTACATTATAACGCTCCTACGGCTGAAAGGGCGAGTGTGTTTGGTGTGACGGGAATTCGAACCCGCGACCCTCGGATTACGAGTGGAGTGCCTTAACCACCTGGCCATGCCGGGCCGTGGCGAAATGGTCTTGAAAGCAATTGCTTTTCACAGGTCTTCATAACAATTTTTTTTTATGTTAACAATACTCTTTGAAGTGTATTAATGTATCTTTTACACCAAAAGACTAAATATAATTTTGAATGCATTTTTGCCATATAGTTGATTAAATAAACGGTTTATGTGCAAACCTGAAGTGTATGTTTGTTATTCCTTAAAAGTGTTTTGTAAATTCATTCACTTAGTAAGCCCCTCCAGTAGCACAGAGGTATGTCTTACGGACTCTTACTACAAGAAATTGGGTTCCTTTACCTGTGATAGACAGAACACAGATAATCACTTGCATTTTTGTTTTTGAATTTTGCGCAAAGCTACTCGAGAGTTATCTGTGCTAGCCGTCCCTAATTTAGCAGTGTAAGACTAGAGGAAAGGCAGCTAGTCATCATTACTCACCGCCAACTCTTGGGCTATTCTTTTACCAACGAATAGTGAGATTGACCGCCACATTATAACACCCCCACGGCTAAAAAGGCGAGGATGTTTGGCGCGACGGGAATGCGAACACACGATCCTCAAATTACGCGTCGCACGCCTTAACCCACCTGGCCATGCCGGGCTTAATCCCTTGTGTGGCTTCGTGCTAAATTAAAAAAAATAAAATCAGTTATTAAAGCTTAAATTTAGAACAACTTCAGTTATTACATTTATTCATTTATAAAAAAGTAATAATTGAATTTGTTTTTGTAAACTAAATAAATTATTTTAGAATAGATTTTAAAATGCATCAACTATTACTGTCCTTTTTTTCCAGGAAATAGGAAAGTTTACAATACCAACCAAACTATAAAAAGTGTATGTTTTTTACTATTTATTTAATTGTAAATCCATGTAAATGGTTTTGTCCGTATATATGAGGAGATTTACCGATTATCTACTTTAACATTGTTTTTTTAACAATTTAGATCCGAAACGTGAAGAAAATGCAGTGTGTGTTCTGTGCAGTTGGGTTTCGGTAGCTTGCGATAAAACGAAAATATATTTCCCTCAAATATGAAATAGTTTCTTAGCTACACGCAGGCACAGCATACTGTACATTACTAATGATTTGAAATAAACACTGAAAATTTTATTTTTTATTGGTTTGGTTGTTGTTAATGGAAAAGTTACTCAATAGGATAACTGTGCTATCTCCATCAACAGCATTGAAACCCTTATTTGTCGCAAAGTAACTGGGAGATATCTCTTATTTTCCTAAGATAATAAATACTACATTTATCTATTATTCAATCTAAAGTTCATTTCTTTTTCTTTTCATTTTTGCTGTTTTAAAATTTTAAAAAAAATCCCCGTATCATGACATCTGAGTATCTAAATTCCACAGGTCTTGCAACAAAAAACAAACTGAATCACTCGAGGCATTTTTTTCCTTCTGATTCATACGTGACTCACCTTCAGTGTCTTGTCTTCACGTGCCTTAAGCAGCTCTTAACCGAATTATAGACCGGATGTATGGCTCTGCATGTATGTGATGAAAGTTTTTACTCTTAGGGTAGACGCCAGGTTTTTCTTGCTTGCTTAACTTGGCAACCCTTCCCTATAATTTCGCTTAAAACACGAGGTTCGCGAATATGAGTCAAGCGCAAAAATGTTGTTAGAATAAACGATTTGTAAAATCACTGCCAGTTGATTTGTTTTCGTTACAAACGAAGAAATAATTTGGAAAATTTCTCTGTAACTTTAATGAATGACCGCTAAATCCTGTTGGATAAATACTGTTTAAAAGCATGTAAAGTAATACGTTTATATTCCATGCGTCTTTCATATGCCTCTGAAAGTCAAGCCATGTTTAGTTACAACACGTGTATTTCATATGTTCTCCACATGCTCCTCAAACCGTGTTTTACTGTAACACATACATTTTGTGCTTCCTCCACATGCTCCTGACACTGTGTTTTACTACAACATACATTTCATATGCCTTCCACATGCTCCTGACACCGTGTTTTACTACAACATATATATTTCGTATGTCCTACACATGCTTCTGACACCGTGGTTTACTACAACATATACATTTCGTATGCCTTCCACATGCTCCTGACACCGTGGTTTACTACAACATATACATTTCGTATGCCTTCCACATGCTCCTGACACCGTGTTTTACTACAACGTATACATTTCGTATGCCCTCCACATGTTTCTAAAAGTGTTTACAATTATTTTAATGACCTCCACATGCTTCTAAAACTGTGCTTAATTAGTTTGACTTTTATTTTGTCAGTAACCTTATTTGTTTTTTATATTGGGGCCTTAACGTTTCTGTGACACGATGTTATTAGAACTAATGACACTTGCTGGATTTACCGTTGAAGATTTTTCTTCTGCTCTTGATGTATGCTACTAATATAAGAAAAATCTCAATGATAAACCTGTTTATTTATTATTATTTTTTTTACATTTTGCTTTATGGAATCGTAACTCACCATTAATTCCAACCTTAGGTTGTTGTTGTTGTTTTTTTTTAATTTCGCGCAAAGCTACTCGCGGGCTATCTGCGCTAGCCGTCCCTATTTTAACAAACTAGAGGGAAGGTAGTTAGTCGTCACCACCCACTGCCAACACTTGGGTTACTCTTTTACCAACCACTCTTTGACCGTCACATTATAACGCCCCCATAGCTGGGAGGGCGACCACGTTTGGTGCGACTGGGAGTCGAACCCACGACCCTGGGATTACGAATCGAACATCTTAACACGCTTGGCCATGCCGGGCCCGTCAACCTTGCGAAAAATGTCACTCGTATCGACATGGAACGTTATGACGCAGACATTAATGTTATATTTAAAATTTGTTAAATACTTTTGTACTTGTCCTTAGAGCGATCCAACACTTAGACAAACAGCATTGTCAGACAAAAGCAGTATTAAAACAGTTGGTAAACCAACTGGTGTCTGTTCTACGAAACCTTCAATATTTTTTTTTTTTAAATAAACGAAACAATACCTATCAATCATTTATAAACTATTGTAGTTGCGTCTATACGTGTATCAGAACGTTCTGCATATCATTCTAAATCTTATCTTGTACATATAGGTGGAGTGATACACGTTTTGTTTGTGTAGCATTTTGTCAAGTTTGTGTTATGTAAATATGTTGACGTGTTAAATATCCAGGATAATTGGAAGGGCTTAAAAGAACCTAATATTAATATTAATGCTCTGTCGGCTGTAATGATATATTGTTGTTTTTATTCTATTTTGACTGTAAATCTGAATAAGTCTCCTCTGCTTGGTCTTTCTAGTTTCACAGTTACAATTATTTATTAACCTTACCCGTTTTGTGATCAAAGCCATGAACCTCTTGTAATTAAAATGTTTGACCACACGTTTAGACATTAATGGACCGATGTGTAACACAAATTGATGCTTCTTACTACTTCCAGTTCTCTTTTGTATTTGTTTATAAAACCAGTTTTATGTTACGTTTTAACAGCTGATAAAGAATTAACACAATGATCAAAAGCATCCTGTAACATTCGTTTAAAACTAACGAAAGTAATAACTGTCAAAAACAAATTATAAACGTATTGCCGTTACGTAAGAATATCGTGATATTCGACGCGTATTAAACTTAACAATTAAGTCGTTTATACCGTGGAACCGTAAAGAACATATTTTATGAGTTATTTGTCTTAACTTATTTTCGTACTCATTTAATACAATGACAATAAATGTATTTATGTAAATACAAGTACTCAATCCATTATAAACTTCAATTTTATGATGAACTGGATTAAATATTTAATATTTATAATCAATTTTCATTTAGAATCTTCTTTTTAAATCATTTTAGTTCTCAACTTAATTTCTCGCTTATTTTTGATCAGAAGATCATAATTATGTATACGTGTGTTTGTTTAAGATATTTTCTTAAGATTTTTAAAGTGTTATGACGCTTATGCCTTGAATTTCTGTAAATGGTTACAATATATTTCAGGTATCATTCCTTAAAAACTTAGCTTGAGGATGTATAATAATTTCGATGAATTTGCTCGCATATGAATGCTGTAAAGAAAAGTATGACGCTCATAATTATTTCTACTAAAACTACAGACTTCACTGATAAAATATTTCAACCAGTAACATTCTTTTCTCATTCTTCTACGGTATCTGGTTTGGGTAAGTCGTGATAGCTGTGTTAATCCAATGGAATCTTTATCTGCCCTTTTATCAAAAACCATTGAAGTACGGCAATGCAATCTGTCAGCCTGATTAACTTTATCAATTTCATCAGTTATTGGCAAGCCAGAGAAATGACAGATGCACTCAGATTTTGCTTACAAAATCCAGAAGAACAAAAACCGCAAATCAAGTTCACTAGAAATTCACTAAAAATAAAGATTTAATTTACACCAAACATAAGTTGTAGCTATTTATGTATTTACTCATTTTACTTTTCTATCTTCATTCAAAGCATTTGAAATAAAACACTTTATTCAACTGCATCATAAATACTGTTGCTTAAAGCTACTTGTGGTGTGTAGATTATATATAGTAATTACATTGTAAGGTTTTGTGCTTAACACATAATTGAAAACTTTTTTAAAACATGTTCGCCAGTTTGGGGTATATAACTCTCGCGTTAATTAACTCAAAAATTTCGAATAATCTCCTGATTTTGAAATTCCATATTTTGTTAAAAGTAGTCCAGCAAGAAGTTTAATCTATATGTCACCGTATACACAATTTTATTTTTAATTTCGAACAAAGCTACACGAAGGCTATCTGCACTAACCTTCCCTAATTTAGCAGTGTAAGACAAGAGGGAAGGCAGCTAGTTATCACCAACCCTTGGGCTACTCTTTTACCAACGAATAGTGAGATTGATCGTCACCTTATAACGCCCCCACGGTGAAAGGGCGAGCATGTTTGGTGTGACCTGAGTTTGAACCCACGACCCTCAGATTATGAGCCGAGTGCCTTAACCACCTGGCCATGCCGGGCTTATAAACAATTTAAATTTTAAGATGGAAACAACGGAATTTTTGTATCATGAGGTTTTGTTTTTTCACGACAAAGGTAAAGTAGGTGAATCATTCCAAACAACATTAACACGTTGTTACAAACGAACTTGTTTTTTATTACCAAAACAACAACAAATATTTCTGTTTCAGCAAATAGAGCTTTTTATTTCATCATGAGATATTTATCAGGATATTTCGGTTCGGTTGTGGTATATTTATCAGGACACTTTTAACTGTTTGTGAAATATTTTTATTCGGTTGTGGGATGTTTATGAAGATAAGTAGAAAGTATAGAGAAACTGGTTTAATTAAGTAATGGGTTGCCATGCAAGTCATACCATATTATTAAGGGCGGTCACAGCCTTCTAAATTTTAAAAATACAAAGAGTCATTAAACGTACCAATCACTCCATTTCTACGTAAACCCTCCAGCCATTAATAATGACCTCATAAATCTCTGCAGAAGTTCACCTAGCCTGAAGTCACTTTAATCCAATGATTTTTCATATAAAATAACTGAAAATTCCTCATATTTCTTTCTGAAAATAGCAATCGTATCACCGTAGCTTTTCCAAGTTTTTATAGCATGACGTATTTGCATGTACCTTTATATGAAAAGAAAATCTATTTTACAGAACGAATTTCAAAGCACAAAAGTGTTTTTATTTTTTTATTTATCTAAAACTATTACTATCATTTAACACACTAATTAAGTTGTGAGTTTTTTTCGACTGTAGCACGTGAGTTGTACAGTGTATTTTGGTAACGGAGTACTGCAAATTACGCTACAAATGTAATTATTAAACTATTAACAGCAGTTATTATAGAAATGCACATAAATTATTTTCATTTTTAACTTGTTTTCAACGTTCCACTAGTCACACTCGATATCATTCTGATATTTATGGAGTGTATGAATGGACGGAGTAAATTTTTGACTCGTTACGTGAGATAACAAACATTCCAACATCGGTAAAACTTGCTAGTTCAGAGATAATACAACTAACTAAAGACTGCTGTTTATTATTTTGAACGAATAATTTTTTTTGTGTATTTAGTATTTTCATAGAAAGAAGAAAAGTATAACCACAGTGGTCAGTATATTAATAATTTATCTTTATAAGTGACCATGGTATTTATTACAGAGTAGTAAAGCAACAATAAAGAACTGAAACACTTGATTTTAGAACTCTAACTAACGACCATTGTTAATACATAATGATGTTAAACATCTCTGGTAGGTTGATTAGGTAGCGTATTCATGATAAAATGTAGTTCAATGAACGGAATTTTTCAAATATCTGAAGACGAAAGGTTGAAAGCTTTATAAACGTTTTCCTTTGTACAGTTGCTGTCCATTCAACTTGATTTCTTTATGTGAAACATCTGTTTTAGGTGAGTAGACAATCATCATTATCTTTACAAAGTAAATAATGTGCGTCATTAGGTGGCATAATATCGGAATATATGTTGAGTATTTTATTGTAAATATTAATTTGAAGTCAATAAAATAATTTATTTTAACAGTAAACTATGTATAAGTCAAAACTATGTCTAATCTTTCGTATATTTACTTCTTATTGACTTAGTATCTTAAATTGACTGAAAATAATTGTTATGGTTAAAGTTTTAAATAAAAATTATTCTGATTGTAGTATTTATGAAAATAAAATGTTAAAGGAATAGACTTCGCTCGCTAATAACATCTTTATCAAGATAAGCAGCTGTTGAAAAGCTGCTAGAAGCATTCTCGTGAGTTCTGTGGTTTAACTCTTGGCAGGACACGTGTTTCAAGGAAGTGGTGCTAAGAAGATAAACCTTTTAGACAATTCCACTTTGCTGAGATACCACTAAATCTTTCCTTTTAGTGAATACGTCTTAAACATTTTCAATATTTTTTTAGTTTATTATTTTATTTTTCAATATTTTCTCCCAATCTATTTCAAATATCAAAGTTACGCCTGATTTTTTGACATAATATTTAACAGTCAAATATGCAATTGTTTATTTTCTGTCATTACTGACATAGAACCTACAGTATAAGAATATACATTACACCTAATTTTGCCTATTTCTTGCTTATTATCAAACTACGAAAGAGAAGTATAAACTTAAGATAATATTTTGTCATTTTGTTCATGATTACTCTTCATCCTTCATAATACAACTCTGGACATTTCTCTCTTTCTAAGGTGAGGGCCAGTAATGTAAGTAAATGTGATAACGAGACACCATAGCTAGCCTGTACAACCAGAATATATATGAGAGGCTTGGATTACACATCACACACAAATCTCGTTATCACTGAATTTTAGAGCCCATGTTACGAACTCCGAAGCTTTCTACTTGATGGGAACCTTCTATCTTTGCTTTATAAACAACTATAAATTCGCAGACACAGGAAAACTTTCTTTAGTATAGTTTTTATCTTATGGTCTAATAAAGTCTCCGCTGATCGTAAATGAAGAATAAAAAGTAGATAAGAAAAATCTGCAAAAAAAACCTTTTTGAGGTTAAAAAAGAAGCCACACACACGGGATCAGAGATAGCAGTGAGATTTTAATATGTTACTGTATTTATTTGCTAGCTTTATGTACTAATTATAACAATACTAGAGTTTGTAAATAAGATAGTAAACTGAAATGTGTTGTGTTACAACAACCACATCGTTTTGTGTGTAAAACAACTCTCATATCTTTTACCAAAATAATTTTTTTTTTTTTTATAATCAGAACGTCCATTGTGTGTTTAACTCTTAGTGGTTGAATTCTCTACATATACACTAAGTCATTACCAAATCACTTACTACCTTAATACTCTTGTTATTACAAACAATCGTATGCGTGGTTCATTACTGTTTTAAAATCCGTCAACATTTATTCATTACCGATTGTATATTTAAGCAACATAAAAATATAAATATCATTGTTGCTGATGGCCAGAGATAAAAATACAACTAAGTGTAAAACTTATTTTAGACATTATAACGTTGATCAAACAAACATTTAAGACAAATGAATCATCTTATCACTTAATAAAACATCTATCCACACAGTTCACGTTAGGTGTTTTAATTTGTATTTGTTGTTGTTTCCCGATATAAGTTTTGATTCTGTTCGTGATGACGAGAAAACCCACTTGTAGAGAAAAATATATACGTAAAAACGGCTGGTATGGATGGAGTTTTTTTGTTTTTTTTATATCTAGAGAAGCAAACAACGTTTCGACCTCCTTAGGTCATCCTCAGGTTCACAAAGAAAGAAAGAGGTAACTGACCGATAACTGCCCACATGTTTGAAGGGAATAAAGAATCACTTGTACACCTATATTAATAAGTATAATCAAACATCTAAGCACGCCCTCTACATTCCCACACTCAATTATACAACCCCCTTCAAACATGTGGTCAGCTATTGGTCAGTTACCTTTTCTTTATTTGTGAACCTGACGATGACCGAAGAAACCCGAAACGTTGTTCGCTCCTCTACAAAAAAAAAAAAAAATCAACTCATACCATCAGTTTTATATATATATTTTGATTTTGTTATTTTCATTCGATACTGATTATTCGTACCCCACACCACCCACACACATACACACGAGGGATAGAAAGTCACGTTTTGATGTACTTCAAAAACGCGAGATCTAGAAAGAATAGACTTTAAAAATGTTAAACACTACATGTAATTGGACTGCACAGTCCTAACACCTGCAGTGTAGACAGACTCCGGAAATTGCTAGGCTTCTTTAACAGGACGTAGCATGTTTCCCTACTAAACACTTCTATTCTTTGTTTCGCACCGCCAGCTTTTCAAACAGTTGGACACCCGAGTAGACGGCTGTGTTCTGCAATGAACAACTAATCGCCTCACAAGGTGCCGCTGCCGCTGTAAACATTGACATTGTGTTTACTCCTACGCTCTATCTGAAGGAATGCAGCTATACATACATCAGCACGTGGAAGTACGAAAGTAAGTCTTTATAGTTTCTTACAAACAAAAAATAACAACCATGACGAGTAAAGCTGAGAATAACTTCAGCCAGCTTAAGGTTAAACCTTGAACTCACTATGACAAAAAATGATTTATCTATATACTCAAACAGTTTAAGCATAAGCAGAGTTAGTTTTAAACACAGATGAATAGCAAAGGTTAAGATGACAGGGCTAAACGTAGCACGTGTGGACAATTTAGTTAATTAAGTAATAATAGTTTTAATTGAGGCATTTGTATCTCGACATTAAAATATAAAATAGTTGATTAGAGCGTGACTGGACTCATTCGACTCAAATTGTAAGTTTTAATACATGTGTAGCTGATAAGGATGTTCTATAAGTAATATTTTGGTTATAGGAATCAACAAACGCATCCCGTGTATCTTTCCTTTGTCACCTGGGTTATGAAACACTTATCAGTGGTCTAAGTGTTGTATATAAATCATCAGCTTCCACAAACAACGTTTACAACGTGAATCAAATTAAGTAAATTGTAAATAATAATTGTTTATTTAAGCAAATCACCAGTTAAATGTCTAGACAAGAATTTATAACACAATAGTATTTACTAATATCAATAGTAGTGGTATTCTAATTCAATCAATGTTACTGTAATTCACATACAACAACTGGCGAACTAGCAAGTTAGTATTCTAGTTCCCAGAGCTTGTAGAGTAACCACAAAGTCATCGGGAGAAAATTACTTCAGTAATTCTAAGAACCCACTACATCTACTGTATCCAGTACCGATGGCGCCTTTCGCTCAATACAAAGATTCATCAAACTGGCTGAGATACAGTAGGTATAGTAGTTGTCTAGGTAATATATATTATTAACTTCACGAACAGCAACTGTTTGGGTGTAAATTAGATTAAGCAAGTTTTATATCATTTCATAGTAGCAAGTACTCTTTAGAAATCTATACAATCTCATAACACTATATGTTTACTAGAAATCTTTACCATGCAATCATCGATTATACCACACATCTCACAGTACCGTGAGTTCATTAAAAAGGAGTTCCATGTATTCGTAGACAAATGCGAAGTAAGTACATCATACATTTCATAATACTACTAAAGTAAGTACATCATACATTTCATAATACTACTAAAGTAAGTACATCATACATTTCATAATACTACTAAAGTAAGTACATCATACATTTCATAATACTACTAAAGTAAGTACATCCTACATTTCATAATACTACTAAAGTAAGTACATCATACATTTCATAATACTACTAGTCCTCCAGAAAAAGACACAATCCCATGTACTTCACGTTTTTCAAAAATTATTGTCATACATTCTCTTTATAATTGATCTAACATAAATTACGTGACTGAGCCATGAGGCAAGGTATTCTGTGATACCATTTATTTATTAGTTGTATCAAAATACAAAGCAAGAAAAAGGAATGTGTTTGTTTCAGGCATTTTGTACAGAGCTACATAGAACTCACCCGCGCATACCGTCATTAACCAATTATTAATAAACCAGAGGGAAAGTAACTAATAAAGAGCAAACATTATGTATCATATTACATTGCGCGACAGTTTAAAACAAGTAAAACATATATTTTGTAAAAGTAAAGTGGTGTATAGATGGCAGTGCTGAAAAGAATGCAAGCACGAATATAGGGATCATACAGCTATACATAGATCATCCCTATTTGATTTTCAATATTAACATTTAATGTTACACTGTAAAATGTAGGGTAAAAATTAGTATGATGTTGATCAGTTCAACCAACCTCCTAGTGTATAATAGTCTTTAATGATCAAGACACGTTTTACTCAATTTGAATTTTTGTACACAAGTCTTAGGCTTTCAGTTATACCACAATGATTGGATCTGATATGACAACAAATTGCATACTAACAGTGAGGAATATATAATTCCAACTGCAGTCAACTACTTTTTCTGTGACATTTTCTCTCCCTGGCTGCAAATTAGTGTATTTTATGAATATGTTTCATAAACTTTAATATTACGTGTTTTGTTTAGTTGTTTACTTTGTACATAACATAAGGGTGAGTTTCCTAAAGACAACAATTTTATAATATATAAAATGTATTTTTTATAATATATAATATATTTATAATATACAAATCATTAAGTATTCTACATGGTACAGTTATCTAACGTTCATCTGTTATCGGCTGGTAATTCCTGTTTCACCCTGTACTTTACTTAAGATTTTTAGTCACACCAGATATATATATAAAGCTGTTAGGTTATTCAGAAATAAATGTCGAAATTACAACGATGACATTTAAAAGCTTAATATTGAGTTGGCTTAATCTAACGTTTGTCGCTTACGAAGTGTCTCAACTGTCTGCTGTTTGAATTCTACTCAGAGTGAGTTTCGTAACCCCCAAGGCAGCATGGACAAGAAGGACTTTCATCTGATCTTCCTCTGCGACTTCAAATTTGGACGAAAAGCTATAGAAACTATCCGGAACATCGACCGGGCATTCGGCTATGGATCTGTTATTGAATGTATAGTTCAGCGTTGGTTCCAAAGGTTTCGACTTGGAGATGAAAGTCTTGAAAACCACGAAGGTCGTGGAAGAAGCCAGCCATCCTTGGATGAAAACACTTTAAGGGAAACAGTTGAGATAGACCCTCGCACAACAGTACATGAGCTTACAGCAGGGGCGTAGATCCTGTGGGGATGGATGGGATATATCCCCCCTTCATTTCAGGTGGGGGATATGGTGCATACAATCATCCCCCCTACAGTTTGGTCTGTTGAATTGTTTTATTGCATCACAGGCCTACAAATTGTGTGTTTGTTCTTGTGATTCTCGTGTTTTTACCAATCGAATTACATAATTAGGCCTAGATGTAGGTTTTTTCTGTAGCCGAAATGTACATCTTTAATATAGGCGTGCTTCTAAGCTTTTCAATCAAAGCGATAGTTCGTAAGTATCAGTTAGTAGGCCTAAGTATACATGCAAGTATCGTGGCAACAAGATTACTCTGTGACTGCATGTTTACAGCTTTCAGGTCCACGTAATCAGAGATTACCAATTTGCAAATTGAACAGTCCAAATAAGTGGTTGCAAAAATCATCCCCCTCATCAGGTGTAAAAAATCTACGCCCCTGGCTTGCAGAAAAGCCAAGCAGAAGCAAATCAAGCTTTGCCAATCACCTGAGTGCGATTGGAAAGACGAAAAAGTTGGATAAGTGGGTTTTGCATGAGCTGACTGAAGATCAACAAAATCGGCGTTATGAGACCTGTCAAGGATGACGCTCCAGAGATTGAATGAATTGAGAATCAAGGTTCTGCCTCATCCACCTTATTCCCAAGATCTTTTCTTTACAAATTTTTATTTTCTCAAGCACTTTGACAATTTTTTTGACAATAAACACTTTCAAAACTAGGCAGCTGCAGAAGACTCTTTCAGGGAGTTCACTGGCCATAAAAACTCTAAAATTTCTAAAGTAAGGGCATAAACATCATCGTTACACGTTGACAAAAGTGTGTTGAAGTAAATGGGGCTTATTTTGATTAAAGCACGTTTTACAACACTGGTTTATACTTTTCCAAACTTCACAGCTTAAAAACGACATTTATTTTTGGACAACCTAATAACTTCAAGGGTTAATGATAACATCGTTTATACTAATTACTATGACTAAGGAATGACAATGTGCACATAGAGTGAATTTAGGTTTAAACTGACGTTAGTGATAAAGTAGTCGTAGTTACCTCCTATGAAACAAGAATAAGAAAGATGAAAAAGTTAGTGGTTTGGTCACATTCTGGTTTAGTGTCTTAGCAATATATGTATGCAAAAACGGCTCGTTTGGGTTGAGAAAATATTTTACGTAGAAGGTCGAAACGTTGTTCGCTCTTCTACGTAAAATATTTTCTCAACCCAAACGAGCCGTTTTTGCATACATATTTCTCTACAAGTGGGTTTTATCGACATCACTGTCTTAGCGATAGTTTCTTGCGTTGTCTTTGGGCTTGGGTAAAAAAGCGGGTGAAAGTAAGTGACAATCATCGTCTTAAGTAAAAATCTTTGTCATTGCTGAATTTTAGCGTGTGTATGTTTATTATGCCTATTGAGTAACTTGTCCATACGATTTTATGATAAAAATTGATGAATATTTTGTTAACTTTTCCAGTATCTACTAAAACTAATGTATTGTCATATATAATCGGCTCGATAAATCATATGATGTATATAAAACCTAGTGTGTGTCACGTCACATCACATCATAATGAGTTTTCAAAAGAGGAGGAGTCATAAAAGCCAAAATGCATTTATCCTGATAGAATAGTTCGATTACTGTATGTCTATTAAAATTTTAGTGATTGAGGTGCAATGGGTCTGTGAGGTAGGAGTTACTGTGAAACCTTATAAGTGTAGTGAGTGTTGGTATAATAAGCCTAAACTAAACGCGTAGTGTGGGATCACCTAGCCTAGGTGTGTGTAGTTTCTTATATCAAAGCCACATGGGATATCTACTGTGTCCACCGAGGGGAATCGAGCTCCTGATTTTAGCGTTGTAAATCTGAAGACTTATCGCTGTCCCAGGAGGGCGTATATTTAATTATAAAATGAAATCGTTTCTGAATAAAACTACTTTCTATTAGATCACTAATATTTGTAATTAAAAACAAACTTATTTAATCGACAAAATCGCTAAATTATGAAGTAAACAGTTCTTTGTCTATACAGTTGATTTTATACTTTAAATTTACATGCTAACAACAATATTAGGTTGTAATTTCAATGCTAAGCAACGTGATATTAAAGCCATTGTTGGAATGTAGTATTACAAAAACGCGCTGGCTTTTCTATATATGAGAAGTTTTTAATCCAACTGATTTTTACAAATATTTATTCTATGAATAAGCTACGAACTCATATCAAGAATGATCTTAATTTTGATTGGTTCATAAAGGAAGTTACCGACGTTTGACTGCCTCGACTATAATTTTCTTCCTCTTTGTTGGTTAAACATGATTTCGCAAAATGTACTTATTTGAGTTAACTTTGAAATGTGAGACTAGGGTGTACTATGGGATAGGGTGGTAGTACTTGTCCCGTCATTTTTGACGGGTTATAAGCTTGTTTGTATATAGTTTACACTAATTACTTTCTTATGGCATAATCGTAACACCATATTGAAATACAGGGATATCATGAGATTTATTATCTTTTATTTAGATCTATAATATCTGATTAATTAAAACTAAAATATTACAATAATAGTTCAAACGCCAAAAGCCGACAAATATAGGAAAACCAATTGGCCTAAGAAATGTCATTAAAAACCAGGTTAATCGTAGGAGTTTCTCTCTCAAAATTTATCTTACTCTGCCACGAAAGCTACCAAACAAGAATAAGTTTGCTACTTTTATCTGAATGAAGTTTTGATTTGGGTATTTCACGCTTATTTTAAAATCTCAACTTACACCTATATAAGAGAACTATATAGATTACTTTCGAATTTATAATCAATTAATTTAAAATTAACGTAAACTTGTTCTTACACATGATTTCTTCATAAACAACTGAAACTTTTTAGTGAATAAAGCAAATTCACTTAAGGAACCAGCTGCTTACGAGAGATATTGCATTAGATAATTCGTTATCATGGTTATTCGATCATATAAGTTTAATCTCTAATTAGTTGTTAGTTTCTTATTAGAAACTAATTACTAATGAGGTTATATTATATTTTTTGGATACGAATCTGCTTCTGTCTTTCGGACAAGATTGTTTATCGTAGCGAAAGCCGGAATTCGAAATACAATGGTGCTACTCTCATTAATCCAGCCCTTCTATGTAGTCAATCTTAGATCGAATCCTGGCAGGCTCCTGCAGAATAGCGCCCGAAACGTTAAACATAAACAAGTTGGTAATTACTGTCGAGAAACAACAATTGATAATTAACTAGTAATTAGACTTATATTGTCGTATAGGATATTAAGCGTAACAAAAAAAAATATGATTTCCACAACCTAAAGGTAAGTAGTTTAAATGAGACTGAACAAAATAAATATAGCGTAAACATAAAGTGATGTTGCGTGTAAAACTTCAAAGTCATACTTAGATAAAAACCAAAATCAAATTTCCTGGCAAAATCCATATATGCTGTTCTCATGAAGCTTCCAGTTTCTGCCATTGCATGGGTCGCAATCAAGCCCTCATTTTTTACCACACCTTGTCACGGGCTGATCTGTGTGATTAATGATTCACTATCAACCAAGAGATCTGAGACCTTCTACAGATAATACCGAAAAAGAATAAATTGTAAATAGCCACATGGATAATTCCCTTACATTCTTCTGATGAGTTTTTCGTGCAGAAGATAAGGATCAAGAATTGTATTGTCTTTGTATACTAGTGCTTTGATGCTGTCGAAATAACCATTAGAATCAGAATTATATTCGTGGAAAATTAGACGTTTCTTGCATTATCGCTCGTCATTTTTCTCTAACTAATGAAAGATTGATGAAGATATTTGTCGAACAGAGTAAGAAAAATTATCATATGTAGGAGTGGTATTACTAAACAGATCAAAAGGTTTTAAAAGCCAAGCTTTCTTTCACTGGGCTGTTAATATCTCAGTGATCTCTTGCTACTTGCGATTACTTTCTAGAACTGAATTTTATTTCATATATATTTCGCAACTTGGAGATAACTCATTATACGTACCAGTAGTTTAGTATATTTGAAATCTGATGTTTGAAAGGCTATCTTTAGACGCCCAGAATTAGGGGACTGACCATCTATTATAAATTCGTGAGACTGTGGTGATTGCTAATTTAGAACTGGTCGTCAATCAGTAGTTTCTTGCTTCCTCTCAAATCGTGAACTTGGTATTTGTGATAAGATTAACGTTTAACTGCAGACTATTTTTTTTACATTTCTTTTCATTTGTATGTTACAGATTTTACTTAGAGGTGTGTGTGAAAAACAGCATTCCAGATCTACCTATCACAAGTCACTGCTTAGGAGGCCTGTTATTTAATACAAAGACCTTTCAGCTATTTACGATAACAGGAAATCGCGTAAAAATTTGGATAAATATGCTAAATAAGAATCATGGTAATCCTGATGTTTTTTTCTTTCTTCAGAATCTTTGTTAACCTGAAGATGATCTAAGAAGGTCGAAATGTTCTGTACCTTATTTTAATTAAAGTTTTAATACCCATACCAGCCATGTTGAGAATACATTAGGACATATTAATAACACAATCAATTTCATTATTAATTAGTAAAGAGTAATCCAGGAGCTGGTGAAGGGCAGTGTTGATTAGCTGTTTTCCATCTGGTCTATCAAAACAAGGATCGACTAGTTTAGATAGCCGATAAATAGCTTTGCGTGAACCTTCCAGAAATAACTTCGGGTATTAATATATAATTTCCGTTACATCTAACTCATTATAGGTATTTCTAGCCTGCAATTTTCTTCATATCTAACTCATTACAGATATTCCTAGTCAAAAAACCATCGACACTATCAAATAATCTCCTATGTAAGAAAAAATCAAATCAAATTTACGGCTATTAAAAATAGATAAAAACATTATTTAAAAAGGCCTAGGTATTTGACTATTTTATAATCGTTTTAGTAGTAAAATCCCCATTTCGCACCTTCTGCCAATTAAAAAAAAAAGTATTCTGAATGCTCCTCGTTTTTCCGTTTTGATTTTTAAGGCATAAATTTTATTATAAATTCAAAGGGCAGTTTGTTATTTTTACATCGTAGTATAAAGACAGAATTTGAAAAATGTCATGTATAGAGTCAGCGCTAATTTATGATATACATACGCACTGGTATAGTCTAGGCCTGAGGCTAGAACATTTCATTGTGATATACAGTTAACTCTAAAATATGATGTGTACACATACACTCTAGCACAAGTCTGAGACCACTGTTTAGTCAAGATCGAGAAAACAGTTTTGACACTTTTAATGCAGCACAGGGATTTCAGTTTTCAATTTATTTAGTATTTCACAGGGTTAAGGCAATGTTTTATTTTATATTCTAAAAAAAGCTATACATTTACGTTACTATTCTTGCTATAGAAGATAATTCAATGGATTGGCATTTACACTATGACATAGAAATAAGATATGCCATTGTTTCTTAACGCAACGCTACACTGTGGGCTCTCAGCCCTCTTCGAGTAATGAAACCTTCAATTGTAAGTATACAAACTTCTTTAAGTATTCAATGTAATTTTGTGACTTTCCGCTGAACGGGAGACTTTAAGTATTCAATGTATTATTGTAAGTATACAAACTTTCCGCTGAGCCACGGGCCACGGGAGACTTTAAGTATTCAATGTATTATTTTGTAAGTATACAAACTTTCCGCTGAGCCACGGGAAACTTTAAGTATTCAATGTATTATTTTGTAAGTATACAAACTTTCCGCTGAGCCACGGGAGACTTTAAGTATTCAATGTATTATTTTGTAAGTATACAAACTTTCCGCTGAGCCACGGGAAACTTTAAGTATTCAATGTATTATTTTGTAAGTATACAAACTTTCCGCTGAGCCACGGGAGACTTTAAGTATTCAATGTATTATTTTGTAAGTATACAAACTTTCCGCTGAGCCACGGGAAACTTTAAGTATTCAATGTATTATTTTGTAAGTATACAAACTTTCCGCTGAGCCACGGGAGACTTTAAGTATTCAATGTATTATTTTGTAAGTATACAAACTTTCCGCTGAGCCACGGGAGACTTTAAGTATTCAATGTATTATTTTGTAAGTATACAAACTTTCCGCTGAGCCACGGGAGACTTTAAGTATTCAATGTATTATTTTGTAAGTATACAAACTTTCCGCTGAGCCACGGGAGACTTTAAGTATTCAATGTATTATTTAGGTACCAGTTTATTATTTACTAATTAGAGTGTAGTCACTGGTACGATTTGTCGTGTACAATATTGTACGATACTAAGATTTCCATTTCACGTTTATGTGCAATATATTCAGTAGTTTTGGAATGCGCGTTGGTTACATCACTCCGAAGACTGGTTGGTGCCATTCTAATTAATGTTTAATCTGTAAACGCTGGGATCTTATTAACTATTTGTTAACTTTAAGTGCTGAGAATTCGTATAAAGTAATGCGTGTGTGGATATGTAAGCATGTAAATAGGCAATTATACTATAATTTGTACTGTAATAACTAGTAAGATATGGGGAAGACACGAGAAAGTATTCTGTGTTTTATATACTTGTCCTTCCTATGAAACGTGTACCAATTCTGTGCTTTATATACGTACCAATCCACGTCTCTATATATCAAGAGGTCTCAAACAAATTTCAGGGTTCATAGTAGAACTGTTGTTTTGCCTAGCAAACCAGTGTGTCATTCCAACAGAATATAGTGTACCTTTCCACAAGGTACGTGAGATATATACCAGGTTCCAAAGCACTAACCTAAAAGTCTTGGAATTTGGAATAACATATACAAAGACCACATGTATAAAAGAATCTTTAGAATCGTCTGGAAATGTTAAGTTTAAAAAGTGAATACAGCCTTCCATTCATCACCGATACCCCAAACATTTGAAACACATGTTGATAAGAAAATGCATCAGACTCCTGTCGGATACTACTTGTACCTCTCCTTAAGTCAACAGCAGTTATACAGGTCAAGGTTGGTATTACAGCCTAAACCAGAACAGTAATCATTAAAAAGAGTCATCTACGTGTCCAGCTACTTCCTTCAGGGTACCATATATTAATTCTCATTTTCTGTTCGTCTTAATGAACTACGTGTCTTTACAAAGTAGCGTTTGATGATATTATTAATTACAAACGACTTACAAAACTCTACTCTAATTTTCCCAAAGTTATATAAAGTTTCGTCCTTCCTGAAAATGATACGGAATCATTGTTGTAACAAAGGGTGATCAAAAAGTTAACGACTTTAAATCCCCCAACACGATAACATAAAATGATAAAAACTTGCACAACTACGAGTTTTTTTTACGTTATGTATTACATCACGTGCTGAGTTCAAAGAATACAAGACTACAGTTACGCTCTAGTAAATAAATATCTCAGAATTGTGGGCCATGTCGAAGAGAAAATTACACTAAAATAGAAATTTTTATACAAGTTTTGAGCTATTATATTTTTGTTACTGAAAACGTACACTGATTTTAAGATTTATGATATTGAAAATTCTTCGTTAGATTAGGTTTCATTTTATTTACGCACAACTGTGAACCGGTTTGTACATACATTCAAAATCATGCGGATCGTTTGCTTACCGTATCGTTTCACAAACGATTATTTCAATTAGAAATTTCGAAATATGGAATTAAATTTATGTTATCAAAGGAAACAAAGTCAGTTGTTTGGTTTTTTACATTAAACATAATATTGTTTTTATCTATTTAACATGAAGGACAATGAATTTTAATCATTGATATAGGATTAGGTTGTTATTTCGAATCTAATTCCAATTTTAATCATTAGAAAATTTTCAAGTGGATTATTTGTTGACATATTATCGTTTATTAATAATTATGTTGATTATAAAACGTGTTTCTGATTCTCAGTTAGGTTCAAATTTTAGATTACAATTTTAAAATATTCAGTTTATACAATCTGTTTGTTAGAAGTAAAGCACAAAGCTACACAATGAGCTATTTGAAATCCAGATTTTCGCGTTGTTAATCCGTAGACATGCTGTTGTACAACAACTGAATAATACATTTTAAAAGGTGCTTATATTTGTGCTCGAATATTTATGATTCAGAATTCATAGACATTTCTTCAGTATGGCAAATTAGCTTAACTTAGCATAGATTTTCGAGATTTAGCTATTTATCATAACTTTACATCGAACACATTTTGATTAACAACACCTTTTCGACAGTTAATTATTTCAAATAAAACATTTTATTGTAACAACGTGAAGTGTGTACTATTTCCATTTCACCCTCCATCAACAAATTTATTTAACACGCTTCAACAACTGTATGTATTTAGTTTTTTCTCAGAATTGGCGAACATTGGAAAAAGAACCGTTCTCCAGTTTTTACTTTCTCACAAAAAAAAAATGACAGCAGAACAAATTATGACCACTGTAATAACCTTTGTTTGTCTTTTTAAATTTCGCGCAAAGCTACACGAGAGCTATCTGCGCTAGATGTCCCTAATTTAGCAGTGTCAGACTAGAGGGAAAGCGGTTAGTCATCACCACCCACTGCCAACTGTTGGACTATTTTTTTTTCAACGAATAACGGGATTGACCGTTACATAACGCCCCCACGGCTAAAAAGGTAAGCATATTTGATGTGACGGGGATTCGAACTCGCAACCCTTAGATTACAACACTTGTTAAGTAGTAAATAGTTTCTGAAAACCAACGTCATCTCAGCCTTAATTTTTTTAAGCACAATGTTGTCCTGTCGAAATAATTTCTTAACTTATAAAATATTTTTAAAAGTAGGTTAATACAGGTGTTTTCAAGACTATATTAGGTGGCGTACTAAACAATAAACTCTAAAAGCTGAAAGATAACTTAGTTCAAAACATCTGTTTAGGATGCTGCTTTAGGTAGTAAAGTTTATGCCAATATCGAGAATAGAATGAATATGTCCTTCTGATAAAACAAAAAGAGGAAAAAAAAGAAAAAATAATCTAGAAATTATAAAGGAATCATAAATATGTATAAGTCTAAAAAGAGTATTGAGGCTTCATACGTTTTTTGACATTGTTTTAATGTGTATTTACTAACATCCTTCTAGTTTATGGCAAACATAAAATGAATAGTATACAAAAATGATTACTCGGTGTAAAAGGTAAGCCCTCAGCTAAACGTATTTTGTGTCGTTTAAACTCAGCGGTAGGTTACAGTAAAATACCAGAACTTATACGAGAATTATCAAGTGCTACTCAATATATACTAGTTTGTTTGTTTTTTCAAAATTCGCACAAAGCTACTAGAGGGCTATCTGTGCAAGCCGTCCCTAATTTAGCAGTGTAAGACTAGAGGGAAGACAATTAGTCATCACCACCAACTCTTGGACTACTCTTTCACCAACGAATAGTGGGATTGATCGCACATTATAACGCCCCCACGGCTGAAAAGGTGAGCATGTTTGATATGACGGGGATTCGAACGCCCTAGCCACTCCGGGCCAGATCCATGAAACCCAACCCATAATTTAAAAACGCTAAGCACGACCCGTATATTATAGGGGCAGTCACACGTATGATTAAGTATATTATTGTAATCAACACGATGGAACAATAATATCAAACACGTTTATATTTATTAGGTCTTTCATAAACATATAATTATTTATGTTATTTATTACCTTGCTAGAGAAGGTTAGCACCAATCAATGCACAGATTTCCCAATCTCCAATTGTGGAGTCCTGCCGTTCAGATTTGTCAGTACACAGTGTAGGTGACGTGCGCCGCCCATAGATCCAAATCATTAATAAAAGTAACATTTTTTACAAATATAGTTTACACGAAATGTTGTAATTTATACGACAGTTGAATAATCACGCATTTATAAATAGGCTACAATTGTTTACAATGTTTTATAAGTTTGTTTCGTGGCATAACATGCACAATACTATGTATACCAGCTAAACTAATTTTAAAAAATCATACTTTTGAAACTCTTTACTGATATTTTGTTGCAAAAGCGCATTTTTTCTGTTCATTAAGTTGTCTCGTAGACAACTGGTATTTTTTCTATAATAAACTCGCTCCTTTGTTTACTAGTTTGTCAAATTTTTTTTGAAATTTTGTAAATTAACGTTAGTGTGATCTTCAAACAAACAAAATATACAAAACGTTCTTTAATAATAACCTTAAACAATTCATCAAAGCCCAAAAGACGTAGCACACAGTGTTTTTGATGTACTTGTTCTGTCGTGCTAATTATTAGGAACATGTAGGTTTAATTATGACTTCAGGTACATCTTATTCAATACGTTTATTACTTTGAAACCCGCACGGTTTATAGAACACGCACATAATCTGACATTCCGATTAATTAAAAAGAAGGGGAGAAGAGGGGCAGAATTCAACTGCTGAAATAGTTTATGAAAAACCAAAACTTCAACCAACAGTGCACGAGAAAAAACACAAAAACTTCCAGGAATATTTGACACGTTCTGGGCGCATGAGGGGGAAAATGTGTCATAAACAAAAATATGTTGACAGTTCTATGGTAGCTTGGCGATAACTTTGAAGGCTTATAACAGCCAATTCAGGATTCAATCCCTGCATCGCGGGTTCAAATCCTGGTCGCACCAAACATGTTCGTCCTCTCAGCCGTGGGGACGTTATAATGTGACGGTCAATCCCACTATTCGTTGGTAAAAGAGTAGCCCAAGAGTTGGCGGTAGGTGGTGATGACTAGTTGCCTTCCATTTAGTCTTACACTGCTAAATTACGGAGGGATAACGCAGATAGCCCTCGAGTAGCTTTGCGCGAAATTAAAAAAACAAACCAAACCGAACTTCAAGTCTCACACTGATAAATTAGGGATGACTAGCGCAGATAGACTTCCTGTAGCTATGGGCAAAATTCAGAAAACACACAAACAGATCAAGAAATTTAAAAATCCCTACAATTAACACAACACAAATAGGTTATTGGGAAGTTTCGTGCTTAACAACAAACAAGCAAAATATGAAGACGCATTAGAATTAATTAAAAATTACTTGACGAAATAAGTAGCATTAACTATACTCTTCAAAAAAAGAAACGCAAAAGGCAAAATTTGAGATATATTGTTAACAAGTTTATTCCGGGTAGTTCTGTATGACATGTGTGAAACTTTGCACATTCACTGCTGAACATCCTAAGTCTGCAAAAGCGAAGTCCACGCTCACTAGCTGAAGTTTAACGTCACTCAACGTCAATAACGAGTATGCCCCCGTGAACATCAATAACTGCTTGGCATCTCCTGCCCATGGAAGCGATGAGATGACGAATCACATCCTGTGGAATGGCTGTCCACTCAGCCTGCAAAGCTGTTGCAAGCTGAGGTAAAGTCTGCGGTTGAGGTTGTCGCCGTCGCAGACGTCGGTCCAACTCGTCCCAAAGATGTTCGATGGGGTTTAAATCTGGTGATCTGGAGGGCCAGGGAAGAACGTTGATGTTGTGGTGTCTCAAGAAGACAGTGGTGAGTCGGGCTGTGTGAGAACGGGCGTTGTCATGTTGAAAAACGTCGTTGACGTTCACCATGATGATGCCCATGGGCACATGGGGCCTAAGAATCTCGTCGACGGGTGTGTACGGTCTGATCGGAAATCCTACGCAGCCCTGGTATGGTTGAGGCAGTAGACGTCGCAGTGGTGGTCCTATTCCGAAGGTGACGTAACCGGATGTAGCGATCTTGTGCGGGCGTGGTCACACGAGGTCTGCCAGATCGTGGACGGTCACAAGTTGATCCATGTTGTTGGTGACAATTCCATAGCCTTGTGATGGTGTTTGGGTGGACATTCACACTTCTGGCAACATTTGATTGAAATTCGCCTGCTTCCAAGCGACCAATGGCGTTGTCGCGTTGTGCTTCAGTCAGTCTTGGCGTAACTGTATTGCGTGTCGGTGGCTTAACACTGAGCTATGGAAACCGAGAACCCGTCACTTTTATAGGAATTTTGCACATGTTGCACTTGCAGAACATGCAAATCTCTCAAACAAATTTATTGGACACGAATGCGTTTGGCGAAAAATCCGATGTTTTCCTCCGTTTTCAAAGTGCACAACTTTTATTGTCACTTTGGTCTGACAATCAGTGCCTTAACACGTGTAACATCACATACTCTGAGCTTGTAACGTTATTACATATATTTTTCTTTAAAATAACAAAAATATCCCTTTTGCGTTTCTTTTTTTTAAGAGTATATATAATATATGAATTGAAACAAATTCAGCAATGAAATATTTTTGTAAGTATTTAATAAAATAATTTCTCGGCTTGTAATTACCAACGGGAATACACACAGCAGATGACTGATGTCTTTATTAAATACAAGACATCCCGTTTTTGCTGACTAATTCGTAGATGGCGTTTTTTTAATTTAAAGTTTGTGCCATTTTTCATATCTCATAGGAATAGAAAAAAAGGTTGAGAGTTCAAAATTAAAACGTATATTCTAACAGAGAAGTACCCCGCTGGTACAGCGGGAAGCCTACGGATTTACAACGCTAAAATCAGGGGTTCTATTTCCCTCGGTGGATTCAGCACATAGCCCAACGTGGCTTTGCTATAAGAAAACCCAAAAATCTAACAGAGAATGATTACATAACCTTGCCAGTCCTCTACACTAAACTTGAACGTGCATGTAACAGATTAAGTAAATAAACACAAAGCAATACACGAGTAATTTTGTTTAATAAGTGACGAATGATTTATAATTTTTACCAATATTAAGGCATTACTCACTATTTTTCAAAATCAACGCGATAAGCGTTGTGGTACGTTGTCAATAAAAAACCGGAAATGAAATCAGTAAGTTTTCCTATCTGCATTATTCACAGAATATTCTGAATCAGGCATCTGAATCCCTATAATTTTTCTTGTTTTGTTGACCCCAGTGGGATAGTGATGAATCTGCAGACTGACGCTGTTAGAAACCGAGTTTCCAAACTCGTGGTGGGCCAAGCACAGATAGCCCATTGTGTAGCTTTGTGTTTAATTCCAAAGAAACCTCTTTGTCACATTACAAACAATTTTAGTTAAGTTCTGCGACTAAAGAACTAATAACATCCACTTTTATCTCAGGCCGATGTTCTATGACATATCAGCATCACAAAAATGAAATAAACCTTCGTTTTACGTGCAAGTCATAGCAAAACGCTTACTAGTACAAATGTGAACAAGTACCCTACTTAATTTCATTATAATAATAGTACTAACTTAGTATATTTAAATATATATGTTGTTATTATTAAAGGGGTATTCCGCCTTTCACATAGATATATATATATATATATCTACTGTATCTGAAAATATTATATCTGATTCTTTATATGTGTTTGTTAAAGAATCTAATTATGTGATAAGAACTATAAAAATAAATATAAAATGTGGAACTTCTTAATGTCACGTATTCCATGGATAACACCACAAACGTTAGGATGCGCTCCAGCTCGCCCGGTTACTCTGGATAACTGGTATTTATAAAATGGGGAAGCATAAATAATACAGTTAAACAATTACAGTGAAGGAGCATAACAATACAGTGGCCTTTTACGAAACTCGAAAAACAACTATTTTACTTTTTTTTTTTCACCATTGGTCACTAGAAGAAATTGCGGTTGTATATCGGCCTATACTGTGGAGCAGTTGTATTCATGCATTTTAAAGGTATATCTTTTAATAACAGCATTAAATAGTTTTGTCTCCACCCTGATTTTCATTCATTCTCCTCACTCTTGATTTGGTGGAAGGATGGAAGGTTTACTTGAAAGACCGTTAGCACTACGTCTTCTACAAGGTATTGTCAAGGTTTAATGCTCATAAATTACTGAAGGGAAATGTCTTCATAGTGTCCCATTCCTGAACTATGTGACCATTACTTTGTTGTTTCCCTCCCTTTTTGTTTTATTATTGGATCCTTATAAAGGTTTAAGAATCTGATGCAAATATAATCTTAATTAAACATATTGCTAGTATATCCATATTTCTTGAGCTTGGCAATGTTTTCTATTCTGAAGTGAACTGGGTTTGTATAAGGTCATAGGTAACGGTAGACCAAATCCGCAGACAACGAAATTCCTCAGAAGTCACGGAATCTACAGGCTTCCCGAAATTTTTAATAACTTTTGACGATAATTAATAAGTTTTCCCTAAGTTTAATCAAGCTAGTTAATCAACTCGAATTTAGTAAAAGGAACATCGATCAAAAAAATAAAAAACGTATAATCCTAATCTTCACCTCTTGTTACTTTTACACACAGTAAGAGTAATAAGTCACTTATACAGTTTACTCCAGCAAGTTTGTTTTTGTTGCCATAATCAATAGACATACAAGAAGACGTACTTTAGTCGTTTGTAAACCAAATTACTATGTTTTGATGTTTGTCAGCTTCTACACTGTTGTACAAGATTATTTGTTATGCACGGAAAATTATGTTTCTATACGTTTATTTGCATTATGCTGGCAAAAATGTTTGATACATTAAAATGAAAGACTTTTTACCCATTGTTTGTTGAATACGAGTATATCTACTTGATTTACATTTTTATAATAACTTACTAGTTTTGCAAATATTAAACACGGAAGATGCACTATATAAAACACTGCAGATTTTCTATGTTTCCACAACGTTTCGGCAGATTTTTACACACAGATATGGGCAACCACAATTCATAGCATTGTGCAATACATAAATACAGAGTTTTCTTTTTAGCTAGGTTCAGCATGGCCAGGTGGTTAAGGCATTCGACTCGTAATTCGCAGGTTCGAATCCAGGTTGCACAAAACATGCTCGCCCTTTCAGCCGTGGAGGCGTTATAATGTCAATCCCACTATTCGTTGGTAAAAGAGTAGCTCAAGAATTGGCGATGGGTGGTGATGACTAATTGCCTTCCCTTTAGTCTTACACTGCTAAATTAGGGACGGCTAGCGCAGATAGCCCTCGAGTAGCTTTGCGCGAAATTAAAAAACAACCAAAAAATAAACCTTATGTTAGTTTCATGGATCTTGATTAGATCAAGTTAAAGCTTCTCGTGTATTACTTAATGTGTCAACTTTACATCTTATATTCAAATCAACTAAGTCCACCTATTACACAAATAAATTTACTTTTTATATAAGGGATGATATTCGATTGAAGCACATTCTTTAAAGAGAATATTATTCTTCCTGCTTTTTAAATACCAAATAATAAAAATGAGTGAGTCCTGTACTTTTCATATTGTCTATTAAGCAGGTGCATAATTTTTCTCTTTTTACTCTTACGTATTTCAAATCTAGATTTTTTTGCAAGTCAGTAATGTCGCAACATTTTCCTCTGAGGGTATTTATTGGTAGCTGCATTTTTTTTTAAATGCTAGAGAAAGATCGACGTTCTGAATTTATTTTGCACTAACTTCTGTTTCAGTCGCATCAAAATAAATTGTTTGAAAGTGAAAATTATCAGATTCAAATCTAAGGAAAAAATATAATCACTATATATGTATTTTATGCTCGCATTTAAGATCGCTTACATAGAAATGATACAAAGGCTTTTTTAATAAAGCTAAAATCTTTGTTTTCTGAACAGGATTTTTCATTGGAGATACGAATTGAAATTACAACTTCATTTGCAAAATAAATATTTTTTTAATTATAAATAACACTCACATGCCTAGAAAATGAATCGCAATGGAGGCCATCATTTTAACTCTTCGTCTTTCATATCCTTTGCTTTGAAATAGAAAATATATATATATGTAGTTACCTTAATGGGTTTGCTTTGGTTTGGTTTAAATTTCGCGCAAAGCTACACGAGGACTAGCTGCGCTTTCGTTTTGAATTTTGCGCAAAGCTGCTCTAGGGCTATCTGCTCTAGCCATTCATAGTTTACACTCGGATTACGAGTCGAATGCCTTAACACGCTTGGCCATGCCGGGCCCACATATAAGGACATTTACATCTCCCAAGAGTTAGATTGATCTGTATCGGTAGGATTCGGGTAATCCACGTTTTGGGAACGATTTCTAAGTCAAACCAAAAACGAGTTTAATGTTGTATTCCAACTAGACAGTGGTAATCATGTAAAGCATTCAGGCTTTAAAACAAGTTCAAATATAACCTGAAATATTTACACTGTAAATAGCACTTACGCATTAGCTTCGAAGCTGCTGTCTTAGCTGCACTGAAGATACTTAAAAGGCCAATATTATTAATGTTATCCCTCATTGAATGTCAGGACTTCGTTTATTTAAGTTAATGGTTTGTGAATGAATAGTGAAATATATTTTTTATATAACATTTACTGAGAGAATAGTTTATCTCCATACGTTACATCATACAACAACCGTAATTCTAATTTGTTTGTTTTTGAATTTCGCGTAAGGTTATACGAAAGCTAACTGCGCTAGCAGTCCATAATTTAGCAGTGTAAGACAAGAGAGAAGGCAGCTGGTCATCATCACCCACCACCATCTCTTGGACTACTCTTTTACCAACGAATAGTGGGATTGATCGTAGCATAACGTCTCAACGGCTGAAAGGCCGAAAATGTTTGGTGTGATGGATATTCGAACCCACGACCCTTAAACAACTGGCCATACCGGGACACTGAAAATCGAATCTTATGTAATCATTACTCCGAAAGAATAAATTTCTCTTAGAGCCAATGATGCCTTGAAAAAATCTAACTTCAACAGTAAGTTGAGCTAGGTTTCTGAAAGTGCAATTTTGTGTCACAGAGTACCATATATAAATCATACATTTAACACCCAGTATATTGCTCAGAAACTAATAATACCTCGAAATATGAGCACTACAGGTACAATCCAGAAAACAATACATAGGACTTTCATTATAATACGTACGCATTTGATTGATAAAACAAAAGGAAGTGTAACGTGCGAAACTATCAACATTTCCACCTTTTACCATGAAAGATTGTAACTTAATTCAATCAGCTATAAATTTTGCATGCAAAAACTGAAAGCCATGTAATGAATTAGATATCATCGCTGGAAGGCAAAGTAAATAAAATTTTAGAAGATCCGAGTCGTAAATAATCGCAATATTTTATCAATAGTTTCTCAGCTGCATTTGAATTCTACAGTTTAACAGTCCGGTTTTGCGTTCTACCAACCTGTGTCGCAATTATTATGTCTACTTTCCATTCTTATTTGCTTGTGTTGTATTGGGCATAAATAACATTACAAACTTATTCCTTAAATC
Source organism: Tachypleus tridentatus (assembly GCF_004210375.1). NCBI lineage: Eukaryota > Metazoa > Arthropoda > Merostomata > Xiphosura > Limulidae > Tachypleus > Tachypleus tridentatus. The sequence goes on from NC_134825.1 coordinate 55,794,154, forward strand.
TGTATTTTGCTTTTACTTCCTCATAGGTAACTGTGATGAAAAAATTAACACACAGAATCATAAAAAAATCAAGCAGAATCCAAAGGACCCCAAAACTAGAGAGCTTTCGAAGAATTGATCATTCTTTTTCGGGAGTAGAAAAAGTATAGGTAACTAACTATTTTCTTCGATTTCATTCTTTGTTGTTTTACAGTCTTTTTTTGTGCTGGCTAATGAACTTAAGTTGTTTGTTTTAGCGCCATAAGCTATCTACGCTCTGTCCATCTCGAAGTACTGAATCCTGAGTTTTAGTGTTTAAGTGCAAAAAATTACCATTGACTCACTAGGAAACTTTAAAATTGATTGTGGAGTAATGACACTTCATAACTCGAGCCATATCTAGCAGCAGGTGCTTGCATAGATCTACTTCCTTATTTCCTCAAATAAAGAATATCTTGTTGAAAAAGGTAAGATTGAAAATTTCCCTGAAATTGAAACTTAGTCATGGCAGTGTGATTTGCACTTTCCATGCGACATGATGGTTCACTTGAATAATTTGAATACAATGCTTCAGGAAAGGTGTAAAATAATAAGCGAGCAATCACAGTCTATTCATGAATTTCAATTACAGCTAAACCTCCTTGAGGAACAATTACAAAAGAATGATTTGACACATTTTGCAAAGTTGAATAGTTTTCTAGAAAATAATAAAGACTGATTTCTCTGATGCTAAAGATGATCTTTATGTAAGCTGGATCACAAATCTACGTTTTTCTGAATTTAAAAATTTGAAATTGATATTTGAATTTTTGCATGATCCATTTCAATTTGATTTGGGAACTTTCAGTAAGGAAATTACATCTTTTTGTCTTTGGATAAGTGTGAATTTGAAGACGAGATGCTTACCCTGCAAAGTGTAGAACACACAAAAGGTAAACAAAAATGTTCTATCAGAGAGATGTGGCTCACTATTCTGATAAATGAGTCTTCTAAGTTTAAATAAAGATAGCAATTTCAAAATTATTTTCCATGTTTGGAACTACATGGGTGTTTGGAACCCATGGCTATCAAGATTTTTTTAATAGATAAAACATCTGAGTATGTGGTGGTGATATTCATGACTCTTGGCAAGCCATGCCTATCAAGATATCCTTATATGAATGAAATATTGTGTATGGGTTATTGGTACTTACATTTCAAGCAATGACTCTTTTCTCTAAAGAGTTCATATATTAAAAGGAAAAATTCTGTATGAAAATTTTAACTGTAAGAGTTTAATTTTTGTAAAGCACAACTTCATACAACAGGCTATGTGTGTTTTGCCCATCATGTTTACAGAAATTTAATGTTTTGCATATATGAACAAATATGTTAGCACAAATGTGTGCTCATTTTAAATAGTTATTACATGCATAAAATTAGTTTTAAAAATTTGGATATACTCATTACAAAATTCTAAACTTTATACAGAAACAAATAAAAAGAATTTACTGGAAATTTTATAGAACTCTAATGATTGTCTTAAAAGCTTTCCAGAAATAGTTGAGATATGAAATACCTGAAACATTGAAAATTTGATAGAGATGAAGAAAATATTTCACATCATTGTCAAAAAAATAACTTAATTCATGTTTATGACTATTGTAAAATTTCAAGTTATTCCAACTGTGGATAGTCTTGGAGTACTAAGAAAACAAGCACGAATAAAAAAAAAAAAGTAACATAATAGAAGTGAGGAAAATAGAACATTATAATCTAAACAAAGTCCTTGGTTGTTTTTAATTTCTTATAGTGCAAACAAGGTTAAAATATTAAATAGAATTAAAAGACCTATAGCCTTATAAAAAACTAAGAACACAATCAGTCTGAAAAGTATCTTTTCCAGTGACACAATCCAATATCCAAGACAAACGATAAGATGTATCTAAAATTATACCACTGATAATGGCAATAGTAACAACTTGGATAGTTGTGACCTGAATGTCAGCTCATGTATAAAAAAGGTTGGTAAGGAAACTGGTCAATTTTGAGTTATACTCAGACAACTTCCTCTCTCTAATCCTATGAATAGCAACATGACTGAATGAGAATCTAGAAAAACTGAACAGAGATAGATTATAATAAAAAATGAGCTAGTCTTTTCCGCCAAAATGAAATGGGTGAGAACGCACTTTACACAGTCTCAGGGCTTTCAAAGAGTTAAGCCAGTTACTGCAGATTGACAATTAGTGTATCACTTAGCTTCAACATGAACCAGAGCAATGAAAATTGTATACATCTCAGTCGTGAAGCAATAATCCATAAGTGCCTGAATCACAGGCATTAGAAACAGCTAAGGTTAGAAATATAGAGCCTCACATTCCAGTTCAGACAACTTGCTTTGACAATGACAAGCAGACAAAGTAAATATTAAAAAAACAAACTCAGTACATTGCATTATTTCATTTATATGAGTGAAAAAGATACATCAAACAGTTGAAGTTGTGATTTTTCCTGTACTGAAAATGTATTTCTACTAGGTACTTCTCTCCTGTCACAATATTAGTTATTTTCATTCATCACTCCCTCTCTTGAAATCAAGTGATTTCAATGCCTCTTCCATGTGAATCATCATATCATCATGTCACATCTACACCAATAACAAAAATAGTATACTCATGTGATTCCCTCTTTGCATCTCTAATGAGCTACCACTTCAAAGTCTGACAGAAGTACAGGAAGATTGTGAGAAGGAAGGGTGGGAAGTGCGAGTGGAAGAAATTACCTGTTGGAAATACACTTTCAGCAAAGAAAACTTACAATTTCTGATACAGTAATTCCCTCCAGTTATAAGATTAGCTAGAATCCCACATTGAATAGAAGGAGTGGCCAATGCAAGGGAAAGAACATGCATACTCCCAGAAGCATATGAAGGATAAAAATGTATCTCAGGATGTAGTTGGTATAAGTATTTACACTTTTACAAATTAAGCAGAGAACAACATTGCAACTTTCCTAGGTCATCTTCAGGTTAACAAAGACAGAAAATTTTCAAATGACCATTGCCAGGCACATCTTAAGGATGAGAGTATAAACGGGCAAGGGATTGTAGGGGGCATTTCAGTTAGATGTTAGGTTATTAATTAGTATAGATATAAAGGCATTCCTTTATATTGGTTTAATTTTGGTTTTAGTTACCATATAAGTAGGGCTTCTTTGATTTGGAATTGGTTTATATTTGTTTCCCTACTTGATTTGCAGTGTTCAAAAACGTGTGAAGGTTTTTTTGTTGGCAGTTGTTGCATTGTATAAATTATGTTGGTGTTGTGTTTGTTAGTGTAATTTTTACATATTATGGACTTTAGTTTTGTACTTGGTTTTTGAGTAAATATAGTGTTTACTGGAATGTTGTGTTTTAAGTTTTTCCAAACGTTCATTACTTTTCACTGATTTCAGGAACATATGGTATGCAGCAGTATAGGTTTTAGTTTGTTGTATCTCAGGATTTATTGTTATTTGTTTGTTGTTGGTCTAGGTATGTGTGTGTATAATTTTTTCCACGGTTTTTGAAGAAAATTTGAGTGAAGAAGTTTTATTTTGTTAATTTCATCTTTAACTTTATCAGGTGATCATAGTTTCGTGGCTGTGTTTATTTGGTTTCTTAATGTGGAGTTTTTGTTTTGTTTCATGTGCTGAGTCCCAGGGAATGTATAGCCTAGTACAGGATGAAAGATTTTTCTGTGAATTTCTGTTTGAATTGTGTATCAGTTCTAGTGATCTTGAGGTTAAGAAATGCTATTTGGTTAGTTTTTGCCTATTCAGATGTGAACTTAATGTTACGGTATATAGAGATGAACATGGTTGAAAAACTACGTTTGTGTTCTGTAGATGTGAATCTAGCAATTGTATGGTCAACATATCAGTACCAGTATAGTGGTGGATATAAGGCTGAACTGCTCACTTGAAATTCAATCTGTGTTGTAAAAATGTTGGCTATAACTGATGACATGGGATTCCCCATACTTAGCCCATTTATTTGCAGGTAGTTTTGGTTATTGAACATAAAGTTCACTTTAGTGGTAACGAATACTATAAGGGTTGCTAATTGGTTGCTGAGAATGTGTATCAATGGGTTGGGGTCTTGGCTATAAAGTTCTGAAGCTATCTTTCAGGCTTCAGTGGTTGGGACTTCTGTGAAGAGGGATATTACATCAGAACTGGCCATTGAGGTTTTATGATTCAGTTGATTAACACTAGATTTAAAGTTAATAGATAGATATGGATACCTCCATAGATGAATGAGTCAGATCAGAAGATCTGAAGAAGGAAACCTCACCACTTCAGACAATGTATACTCTTTGTCCATCCATCCAGAGTGGAGAAAAAGGATAGAAGCATGTCAAAGAATGAGAGAATTGAGGGAGAATAATTATCTGAACCCTTAAGTAATCACATAAGGAAGAAAAGTGTGTAAACAAAAGTCAAGTCTCATGGTGTAGAGTGGCTAGGGTGCAATGGATCATACCAAGTCAACTACAACCTCAACCCATCCCACTTGAAATCAACATCTTTGTGGGGGTGGAAAGGGTGTGTTTTCTTATAGCAGAGCTGTTTAGGCTATCTGCTGAGCCCACTGAGGGGAATCAAACCTGAGATCAGCATTGCAAATCCGGAGACATACCACTGTACCAGTGGGGGCATAAAAAAGCATGTTTGGTGTGACTGGGATTCGAACCAGCGACCCTTGGATTATGAGTCGAATGCCTTAACACACTTAGCCATACCAGGCCTGGGTGGAAAGGAAGATACCATGTATAGGAATCCACATTGAGAGGAATTTAAGCAAAAATCTTACAATCAGCCATCTTCTAATCACTGACTGCTAACAGCAATTAGAAAGCATCCTCCCATTAGAGATATTTTCAGGATAAAGTATATAGTATATTTAAAACAGTTGCAACATCAAAAACTTCCATAAATTACAAATAAAATTTTGAGCTTTACATAATGTTTAAGTATAAAACATTTCATATACACATCCACATTAAAACAAGTAAATCAGCTTCCTTCTTCATTATTGCAGCAGTCATGATCGGCACTGAGGACTACAACTGTTGCATGCAACAAAAGCAATCAATATTTAGCTCAAGTAATCAATGTGAGACCCAAAACAGTTTTATGAAAACTCCAAGACAAGGTAAGTTCTCTACCGAAAGAAAATTCTACTGCCTTTCAGAGTCATGCCAGACTGCAAATCAATAATGTGTATTTACCCAAGAGCTATTATTAGTGTCAATATTTAAATACTGAAACTTTCATTACTGTGTACATACCAAAAACTTTTCATTCAGTGATAAACAGTTAATCTGTTACTAGCAACAAAAATATTTTATATACACAAAAGTTCAATAGTTGATAACAGCTGTGACCCCTGTTTCACCCTTAAATATGTTCTTTAACTTTAAGTTTGATCCACTAACAATCCTCTTGGTTGGTTCTAAAAGTTCTCAAAATCAAACCACATAATTACAAATTAACTCTTTCACTGCAATATGTCTTGATGCCTACAGCATGATATCTGATGGTACCTATGCATCGTGTCATAGAATCCACAACATACACTAGCTTTCTTCACATATATGAGAGTATTTACCTTACTTAACCCTATAATAGTCATTAGAAGAAACCATAAATTTTTTAGTAAATATACCTCACATAGGTCACACGACAAAGTCATATAACTACTGGATATCTTCAAAAGGAGAATGTGCAGAAAGTTTGGGATAAAACAAAGGCTCTACACTTCTGCAGTTGTATGTCACAATTCAGCATTTATAAACTTCAGAAAAAATAACTGTATAAACAGTTATTTCTTTGTTTTCTACAACATCCTTTTCCCCCTCTAAAATTCTTCCATATTATTAAGACACCTGGATATTTGAATCACTCATTTTGAATATAACATACATTAGAAATGTTAAGGCAGCAAGAATTGAAAAGCTCCACAATTTATCCTAAGTTTTGAATACTGGATGCTTGTAAAAAGGGCACAAATAAATTAACATAACTGAAAACAGTAGGTCAATATAATTTGTAAAGTAATTCCTTTTTTTACTATGACTAAAAATTAAATAAATATGATGCCACAAACAAAAAAGTTTACTGTGAAAACATCACCTATTTTAGTGGCTTTAAAATTATATATCATATACTGCAAAATAATAAAAGTAGAAAACCTTCACACAGAAAATTAACACTACTGCTGCAATGAAAGGGTTAAAGTAACTGTTGTGGTCATATCTTAAAACACAACTAGAATGTGGGTCCTAACATGTGACTAATACCAGAAACTCCAATTCAAAACTTGCAGATACAGTAAAATCTTATCCTGAACATATTTGTCATGCACAAATTCTTCCATATTACTGAGACATCCAAACTGGTTAGACACTTTGAATACAATGGATACTATTAATAGCATGTATTATGTATTTGTTTTCCTGTATAAACAAACATAATGTGTTTATGTAACTAATATTTCTATGTATCTTTGATTTGGAGCAGTGTGACTTGACAAGGTTGTAGCAAAAATCACTCTGAAGACTTCTCAGAAAAACTGTCATAAACTGGTATCCACTGCATGTTGTCATTCTAAGAAAAATTTTTTTGTAATAGAATCCACTACTAGTACTAGCATTTTGTGGTCTGTAATAATCATCACCTATTTTTTTGCTCTGTCAATCATGAAGATTTGTCTACATGAAAAATAATCTAGTGTTGATATCCAAACAGATTCACTGTATATGAATGTTTTATATCAGAAACTGGAAAAGAACTTTGCAAAAGGTACTTCTTTCACAAAAATATAGGTTAAAAAAAATCTTCCGATCATTAAGTGTCAACAGCAAACACCTATAAAAGGTATATCCAGAAAAAGAAATATGTTCCAAAATGGTAAAATTAAAACATATCACCACAAATTAGGAATAAAAAAAATTAGAACTCTATGTAATATCTAGTTATGTACAAACCTCCGAAGTAAACCAAATAAACCAGTTTACAGTATGGTAAGAGGAAAGTGATTATTAACATTATGAGGTCAAGTGAACACCTCAAAAAACTTCAAATTTGAAACATTATACTTTAATTTTCAAATCAAATGCACAAAGACCAAGTTACTCTTAAGAAAAACAATATTTTATTTTTTATTTTTTCCTAATTGACACATTTCTGCTAAATCATTTATTGTTTGATCCATATCTGGTTGTGGTACTGCTACTGTTTGTAATATAACTAACTTTTGCTCCTGTAATAACAAATAAGAAATGGTGTTATTAATGCTATACAGTATAAAAAAAAAGTGCTTTAAAATTATACACCTCTGTTAATTTATATTCAAATTATGTTTTCTAAAATACTTTAATAAGTCTAATCATCCACTGGTAATTATACAACTTATCTTAAAACATACGCTACAATTATCACAAACATGAAAATGTAATGGAATAACTAATGTACAAACAGAGTATGTTGTATTTACTTCTGATTACATTTTCTTCATACAGAAGTAACTTGTATCAAATTTCAGCAACAATCCTATAACTTTTTTATCACTGAGAATATATTTCCTTACAAGAATTACTTCTTTTGTGAAAAATAAACTTAAAAATTTCACAACTATGAATTCTTGATATCAATTTTACCAAAACAATTTAATATGCAACATGATGTAAGCTACAATTTACAATTTGGACTGAAATGTATAATAGTTACTTTCCCTTATTAATATCAAATTGTACAATTATCTTTATTACAAATACATAGTTTGTACCTGTGATGTCTTGGCTGTTGTAGAACTGATGGTCTTTCGTATATTAACCAAGTTTTCATCAAGTTTTTGAATGCTGTCTTTTGCATTTATCTAGAATATACAAATATTTTGTCATTCCAATAAGTTTGAGAAATATTTTAAGTTACTATGTTATTCTTAATACCAATGGGAATAAAACTTTACCAACATAAGACTCCTTGTCAGATGTATATTTTGAAAACACAAATGAAAAATGTTTAAACAATTATCACTATTGAGGAACAGATCCTAAGAGTTTGGAATATGTTTTTAATTTAAATAAAAACAACCGTAATAGAGTTCACTTTTAAAATGAGAAATGAGAATATTTACCATTTTTTATGCATATTTTGTAAACAAATGGACCTGAATCTTATTCTTGAATACTGAAAGCTGTTACTGATAGTTTTATGCACTTATTTAACTAAGCAATATAAAATTACATTTATATATTTTTTCATATATTTGTGTGTCACATTAGTGTTACTCTCACAAAATACTGAAAATGTTAGTTATGACAAAGTTAATGTAGTGTACTGACCAAAAATGTCAGAACCAATATTTAAAACAGTATTTCTGTTATGATAAGAACCTCAAGTCAAAAATAAAGTTCCATAACTTTTGTTGCATGAAACACAGACATTCTAGAATTTTGAGATATTAATAGAAAATTAAGCAAGTAGAGTTGAAGTATATAAAACCATGTAGGTGCCAAGTATTCCAATACATTGTCATTTACATTTACAGACTGAAAATGCAATGGACAATAAAAGTTGTTGCAACAATGTTAATGACTTACCTCTACATTCTTCATGTTTAACAAACTCAACAGAAATTTGATGACTGTATCCTAAGCTTACATAAACACTTATCATTCCAATACATCAAACTAAGAGATGGCTTGTAGAACATTAATTCTTCATGTTCAATATTTTTTTTTATAACTCAATAAATAAAATTTCTTATTTTGATTTTGGTAATTATAACAGAATAACTAAAAACTCTGTAACCTGAAATACTAGTAAATTATGATTTATATAAAATTAATAATTTATTAAACTAATAAATTTTAGCACATTATATTTTGCTGAAACTAAACTATGTTTCTTATGCAAATATTAACTGTTCAATAATTGAAAAAATTCTAACTCGTTTAAGTTTTGAAGTCACTGGTTTACTTCTTTTCTCCTTTTGTTTGTTCACTCTGTTAATTGGAACTTGAAAAACATGTTTTGCTGCCGATTTTTCTGATTCCGTCCCATACTGGATCGTATGCAAGTAGTTTTCTGAAAGATTAATATTTTAAATCTTCAGTAGATCTGTGCTTGAGATCTAATAATTCTACACTACTTTTGAGAATAAGTGTAAATGCCCTTTACAATACAAAAATTACGTATCTGGTAAAAATAACAATAAAAAAAGGAAGACTTGTTACATGAGAATATCTTGTTAATAAGAATATCTGTGCCACAGTTTTTTAATTTAATGTAAATTATCACCTAAAGGTTATGGAAGAAGGTTTATAATTCTAGCATGATTTTACTGAAAGTTGATAATCATATATATTTTATGGTATACATATACCAGGGGTTGCCAAATATGACATTCAGAAGTCAGCAAAAAATTATAAAAACTAGCCAGTAATAACAACAATGAGGGAAGTGTTCCATGACTTTCCCCAAGCAAATTTTCAATTTTATGCAAGTTATGTATTTTTAGACATAAATCAAATAAATACACAACTTTTGTGAGTTATTTAAAATCAGTGCTCTGATGATGAACCAATCCCACATTTTTTTCTGTGCAATGTAGAACTACGTAAAGCCCATACAATCATTCAGGGCAAATCACCTCAGCCATGTTTTGGCAAATTATCTCCTGAAGAATATTATCAGCTAACAGTCCAACATTAAAAATCTAAAATCATGCAGAATGTCAGTTTGGACTTCCTATGTATTTGAGTTGTTTGTTTTGATTTTATACAAAACTACACAGTGGTTATCTGCACTAGCTGTCCCTAATTTAGCAGTAACAATCTCGAGGGAAACAATCACATCACTCATATTTGGCTCTTTGGCTACTCTTAAGAACAAAAATGGGATTGACCATCACATTTTAACATCCTTGTGGCTAAGAGAGAAAATGATTTCAGTGTGAGTGGAATAATTTTATTCCAATTACCAATAATATGGAACAATTTTTAGCTACAAGAAGATTGTTCATACAAAACTTTCATATTCAGTATGAAGCTTAAGAATCAAAAAACAAGTTAAAAATGTAAAATAGCAAAATTATAAATTGTTTATACATATTACTATCTTTGAAAGACTTCAACTAAGTTGTACATAGTGCTGTTACAATTTAGTTGTACTGCTATAAAATATTTTGAATTGCAGCAATAACTGCTTCTATTTAGAGCAAGTAACATATGAACATTTAGAGTAAATAGATTCCTTGATCCATCTGTGCCATCCCATTTTCTACTTTATACAACAGACAAACTTCTAGTCCTACATGTATAACCAATCTTAACCTCTTAATATAAGCATACAGTATCCTCTGAAGCATCATCAACATACGTGAGAGTGCCAATTTGATGTATCTGAATTTCCAGAAAGCATTTGACAAGGTGCCACATAAGAGGTTTTACAGAAAAGAATTTCTTTAGATGTGGAGGAAAAGGTGATTGGTTGGAAAGTGGTAAAAGGATTGGTAATAAAATGGCTGATACATACTTCACTTGCACTTACCATACTCTCTCACACAATTTTCCAGTGCTTATGTCTTCTGCCAAACTTTGAAAATAGGGGGATTCAAATGCATCATGTAATAGTAATCTTCTCCTGTTGGTTGAGAGATGATACATAATGATTTGCATTACAGGGCTCATGCTGTCACTCACCATATTCGCCAATGGCTATTATTTTTGTTTTTTGGCAAAGAAAAATTGTAATTGGCGAATATACCGGCAAAACACTGTTTACAAAATGCTAGACTGGTTCACTGCATCAACGTTTTTTTAATGCAACTATGCGATAAGCAGATAAAAATCAATAACCCGTCTGCATTCATGCAAGATCATGGTCAGGATCGACAAACGTGTGAAAAATTGTTCAATCAACAGCAACCTAACGGCTTGACATGAATAACTCATTTATATGTGGTTGATTAGCGGTGCTATAATTAAAGGACGACCACAAAGATTGTGATGGCTTTCACACGTGTAATTACATTATCTAATGGCACAAGTTTAGTTTGGTGATGTTTGAGTGATGATGTATGTTTTATTAAGCAGGGCTCTCACTAGAGAGACTTGGGAGAAGTGGTCTCCCAAAACAGACCAAACCTCACCCTTCATAAGCTCAAGGAAAAGTCATCTTATACAGATTATATATAAAAGAAAAGAATGATATTGACTGTAAACTTTTCCATAATTTTGTAAAATTAGAGCAAAACTTCTCCCTGGTTTGCAAATCTAGAGAGACCCTGTTTAGCAGCATGTAATAACAGTTACTTTTAATTTATTGACTCGTCTTCCCATGTCATTATTGTAATGATTTGTGTGTGAAAAACATTGAACTTTGTAATTGTGAAACTTTTGTTTTGTAATAAATTTGATAAATGATAAATTCATTGAAATAAAATGTATGATAAGAACTTAGTTGTCATTTATTCTTTGACTGTCTTATCGTATGTGACTGGCTGGAGGGTTGGTTACGGATCAAACCTATCTGGCTAAAACACTCGCTAAAATTGGCTACCAAAAAAATCATTTGGCTAATAGACTGGCTACAGAAAAATTTAGTCCAGGGTAAGCTCTGCATCAGAAAAATGTTGGAAACTTTGATTCAAATACGAAGGTGCAGATGACTTGTGGCATGTGTTATAAAAACATTTGCACACAGAGGACAGCACAAAATGGAAAAAGCTAATTTTGTGAGATGAGGGAAGAATCTATCAGAAATACATTTTCAGCATAGAAAAATAACTTGCAGCATGGACTGGACTGAGTTAACAAAATGTTATTTTTATCAATTTTATTTTTATTGCAACATATCAGAACTATAGTTAGGATAACCGAGAACATAATTGAAGCATATGGTATAGGATTAAGATGACCAAATTTGGTCACTGATATAAAGGCTGATTTAATCTGGGAGAAATTCAGACCTTTTGTGTTTGTTGATTCTGTGTCTTTGACAAAACTGATAATCCCATATCTATATGTATTTTACATGATACTCGGTGGCTGTATTGTTGTTAGAAAGTTTATTGCCTTTAAATTCAAGTTCTGCCACTGGTGAATCTGTTATTGCTCAGGGTACTGAGAGTAGCTTTGTTAATGTTCCTCTTGATAATATTTACTTAGCATCAGATCTAGTTTTGAGACCAGTTATGGTTGGAATATGACTTGTTCTGCCAACTAAGAGTGTACCATTATTGTTGGGAAACAATATGACAGAGGAATAGTTGTTACTGAACCCAAGATGGTTAGTGAACCAATCACTGTTCACCTAAGGATGGTGGTGATGTTGAGGAAAGTCCTGAAGTATTTCCCTCATGTGTTGCGACTCAAGCTCAGGCTAAGAAATTAAACCAAATACAAAGGATAAGCATGTTATCAGTGGATGATATAGAATTGTCTCAGTAATTTTCTGGGTTCAACAGGGATCTTGTGGATGACTGTCCTATTGGCAATTTTTGGGAGAGTGAGAATGATGAATGTGAGAGATCTGGTTCACCAGGTGAAGTTCCTAGAAATAAACTGATTAGCAAGCAAGAAGAGGATCCAGAGATTTCTTCACCATTTAAATATACACTATCAAAAAATGAACTGGAGAAAGTTCAAAATTGTTATTTTTCCAAAAATGGTGTGCTCATGAGAAAATGGAGACCTACAGATGTGCCTGCTTCAGAGGACTGGACTCTGAAATAGATGTTTCCAAGACATTTCTTTTGGCCAATAATTAGGCAAGATGTTCTCCAGTTTTGTAAAACTTGTCATACCTGTCAAGTGGTCAAAAAACCTAACCAGAAAATTCCTATTGCTCCTTTTGAAACCTACCCCAGCTTTCAAAGAACCTCTCAGTCTTGTGATATGTTCATTGTTTTGTGACTTTACCAAAAAGATAACATTCATAATGCTATGCAGTTTCATGATCATAAGGTTATTTGTATTGATTGCATTATATACTGTCAGTTATTAAAGTTGTATAATATTTTTGGTAATGTATTGTTCTTAATATATTGTTAACAATGTACAAAAAATACCTTAGTTAAAAAGTTGTCTAATGCTAATTTTTAATTCTCTAAAGAGGAAGATGTGATGGATTTACTATTATATATTTATTTTAATTTTGGTGTTTCAGTAAAATATATAGTTGGAAATGCATGTAAATTACACCGTTCAATGTGTATTGCAAAATTCCTGCCTAGTTGCTAAATTTGTAGAATATGCTTGAGTGTAAGAATAAGAATCAATAATATATTTTAAGAAACCACTAGCATATCATCAGTAGTGTTAAGTCAGCTGAAATTTCTAGAAATTCATCTAACTCTTATAACACGTAACCAATGAGAGGCACCAAGAGATAGTATATATTATTGATTTGCTACAGTTGGTATATTACAAACCTCAAAAGTTAACAGTTATTAATTGGGAACTTCAGATATTTAGCCAGGAACATTTACATATTTCAAACATTACAAACCATTACACTTCATTGGATTACCAATGGATGTTAGCATGTTTACAAAAGCATTATATAATTTCAACTGGGAAAATTCACGTGATCAACAATGAGCTAGCTTGCTCCCTATTAAATAAATTGTCTATATCATAAATTCAAAATTAATTTGTTCATCCAAAACTTTTGACAGAATATTAAGAAAGTTTCAGATCAGATAAAAGATTCAATACTGTATGCAAGTTTGTAAAATGTTTCAATATAATTTATTTGTAATAACAGTTTATAAGTTGCATTATTGTTTGTGTATTAAAATGCCTTTGTGTTAAGAAGAAAACTGTTCGCATCAATCTTGCGGCAAATATCATAAGTTTGATACATATCAACATTTAATTAACTTCTAAATTTAAATTATCATTTAACTCAAGTTTCAGTGTATTTGAAATTATAATTCACAACACAGCCACTAGACTGAAAGCAACCAGTACCTGACACACACCACCAAATGGAAATCATAACTGTAGGCCCAAAAAGAGAAAATCCAATGTTAGAAGACACATAGTTCTCAATTGTGTACCACTTTGGTGATTGATATGAGCCACAATTCTTTATCATCTGTAGATGGGAAGAAAGTGATTCAAAGCCTGACAATTAGCAAAAAGTTCAAGAACGCTTATATAAAGAGAATGTTCTCCCATAAAATAATGACCCAAAGTCTAATGGGAATCAATCCACACACTCCAGCCCTGAAAGGATGCATCTACTAACAGATGTAAATCTGGTCATGGAGAAGCATTGGCAGGATACCCACCAATATGAGTCTTGTCAAATAACAATAAAAAATTGTCAAAGACCACATCCCCAAAAGCAATAGAGCCTTACAAGCAGAAATCGAAAGAGTCAAATGAGACATTCTGAACAGCCAATTTCAAAGAACAGAGCTAGAGAGCAGAAGGTTAGGCCCAAATGAGATGGGTGATGAAAACACCCAGATAAACAAGGTAATAGGTAAGACAAGAAATGATTTCTACAATTTGAACAACCAGCCTACCCGGGTATCTTTGAGAAGGAAGTGATGAATATGTCAGACCAATTCCCATTTGGAATGAACAATGAGAAGCCAGTCATCCCTATAAAAATGAAAGCACAACCTCAAGACAGGAAGACAGAGTTAAGATTAACACCTACTGACAAAAAATGCAAGATACCAAAGCCATCCCAAAAGTTAGGGCACAAAATTTGCACACAATTACAAAATTGACAAACCAAGGATAGGGACAAGAATGCTCTGGTATAGGAATATACAAATAAGTGTTAGACATCCATTTTGGAGTTTCAAAAATTCAAAGAAAAAACAAATATCTAAGAGTAAGGTAGGATTCCATACTAAAGATTGAGGTGTAAACATACTGATTGAAATGGAATAGATTAATGACTAGTAATCAGAGATGACAAGAAAACCCACTTGTAGAGAATAAATATGTAAAAACAGCTGGTTTGGGTTGAGAAAATTTTTTATGCAAAGGAACGAACAACGTTTCAACCTTCTTCAGTCATCATCAGGTTCACAAAAAAAACAACTGACAATGATGGAAGAAGGTCAAAACGTTGTTTGCTCCTCTGCATAAAAAATTTTCTCAACACAAACTAGCCATTTTTACATATATATAGGTTGATGACACCTATAATCCTGTTTTTTGGGGGGCTATAAACAGGTGGGAGGAAACCCCCTGAAACATGAGGAGTAGGTTCGATAGCCTATGGTGTGAGGTCTCACACTGCCTCAGATGTGCTGTTGAGAGAAGGTATCTCAAGGTTTGTTTGTTTGTTTTCTTATAGCAAAGCTACGTCGGGCTATCTGCTGAGCCCACTGAGGGGAATTGCACCCCTGATTTTGCATTGTATGTATCTCAATGAGGAGGAAAGGAAACAGACAGTGGGATAACAGAAAAAGAGCTTAAAAAAGTATGAAAAATCTTTCTGGTAAAATTTGGTGAAACCAAATATTGAGGAAGAAATGGCTCCACCAATGAGTGGAGGTTGCCAGAAGATGTCCCATCAGACACAAGCCTCCCAAATATTCACTGGAACCATTGTCAGCATATTCTGTTATCGTGAAACACAATGAGTAGTGGTACAACAAGGAGCTGGGAAAAGGAGGGACTGGAGACAGGAATTAGTGCCACTCATAAATCAAACTAAGGCAAATAGGCCATCGGATGAGAAAGGTTATATTTTTTTTGGACCAAAGCTATCCTTGACTTCAAAAGACTTCAGAATCATTTAAAACACAAAACATTTTAGAAATGGGGTTATCCAACAGGCCCATGGAGGAGATAGGAGACAGGTCAGTGATGATATAGCATCATGACCAAAAATGTCCCATCAACAAATAAGCCATGTTTGCATAGCCATAGCCAAAAACAATAGGCAGGTCAACATATAAATAAAAGAACGAGAAAATGTCCTCAGCAAATCCCTCATGGTTCCTGTAGAGAGCCTCTTACAGGTTTAAAAGAGGTCCCACAAGAGTTGTTGGAACAAGACAAAGGTAGAAATACTGAGCACTGCTACAGTGAACAGGAGGATCAGCTCCCTTCCCCCACAATTAGGCAAAAGTAAACCTAACAGTTGTTGGTTCAGATATGGACAGTCCACAGAATGACAAGAGAAACCAGGCTGATTTGAAGTCTGCAGAAAATGAGGTATACTAACATCATCACCTAACTGGGAGGAGAAACACTCAATGTGACCTAAATATCAGGAGATGGGGAAAAAATTGAATAAGGTTGGAAGGCATAATCATGTGAAAGAGAGGATGTAAGTTACAAAAAATAGGAGCAATAAACAAAACATCACATACCTGAGAAATAAAATTCAAGAAAACTATAAAGAGCCTAACAGAATCCTCAAGTAGGGTTTGGGTTTGATTAAAATCCCCATCAGCCAGGCTCAAAAGGAAGAGGGGTAACAGCAAGAGACAGAGGATGCCTTGTAATGCTCTACCTACCCAAAAATGAAGGCTGATAAATCTCCCAATGGGTCATCTGCACCTGTGGAATGAATTATGGTATCAGAAAAATAAGATATACCCAAAGTGGTAACATTTATTTTGGAACTCATGCTTGATACCAAACAAACAAGAAAATTTATGATAAAATAAAAGAGTAAATCTAACTCTTCTAAAAATATAGTGGGAAAACATTACTGAAGCAAGGAAAAACCACTTTGTGGAAATATGATGTATGATGATTTACACAAGAGATGCATTGGAATCACTGATTCAGTAGAAGGGTATAGAAGACTTATGATATGCATTATAAAAACTTTACATACAAAGGCAGTACAAAACAGGAAAACTAATCTTGCAAGTGTAGGAAAGTTCTGTTTTGGAATATTCTAATATAAACAGCATCTCCACCACTGTTGTCCTTCATATCATAACCAACCTGAAGAGCTCTGGTTTTTCAGAAAAACACCTCATCAGCACTTGACACAGCTATTATATGGTTCATAAATGCTGTTCTTCACAGAAATTTTCAATAACAACTTTTTAAATGTGAAGCACTCTGCAATGCTTTTGATAATGTCATGTGTAAAAGTGGTTGGGTTGCAAGATGGTTACTCATTCTGCAGGAATGATACTACTAATCAAAGTCATTGCTTTGGCCTTTAATTTTCCTTATTTACATTAATAACACTGATAGGGACATAATCAGTAAATTAATAAACATTTCTTATGACAACCTTAAGTAACTAGAGTTGTATCAAAGATATCATGAAGTACTATAACATGACTTTGATTAATTCATATGTTGACCACCTTGTTTGAACACCATTTTTATTATAGCAATTTTAAGAATTTACAAGTAAAAGAAAAAGAAGAATTTTCCCCAATATCTGATAAATACAAGATATAGATTATCACGAGCCATATTAAAAAATGTCAATGAAAATTCAATCAACAGCATTACTTAGAATAAAATATAGTACGCTGGAAGATAAGTCATTTTAGCCATTGAAGTACACTGTCAGTTGCTGTTGGTAAAACTAACCAAATTATTATGTTTATGTACAAACCTACTGATTATAAACAAAATAGGTAATTATCTGTGACCTTCCAGTATTTCAAAGGCCAATAGTAAAAATTTTTTGGGACTTTGCAATATAAGTCAAATATGAATGAACGATCAAATTTGTAGGTAAATAATAGATTAAAGCAATCTCAAATGAAAAGTTTAAAGGGAACATCTTGGCATGGATTTGGAAAACCAGCCATCCCTGATGGCTTGCTCTCATTTCAAATACAAACAACAGAAATATTTGAATTTACACTGTAGTGTACAGCTCATTAGTATCAAGATAATTTTAATGACTGGAAGCTTTCAATAAGTATAATGAGTCTGAAACATTATATTTAATGTCACAACACTACAAAATAATCTGGAATTCCATTCCCTCAGAAAAGCTACATTCCAAAATTTAATCCTGATGCATCAACATGTAGAATCTATCACTAACACTATAGATGCATGAAAGAAAATAATATTGAAGAAATGATAGGCACTCTTTATATACTCACAAGAAATTACAACCTGGGGTATTTTTGCCATAAAAGTTCACAAATTTAGTGAAATAATCAATGTAACATTTTAACTGTTAAAGAAACAAACAAATATATATTTTGAACAATCAGACCATTGCCTAATTATCTTCAGTCCATACAAATCCCTAATTAGGTTTCACTTGGAATGCTGTTGAGATTTAGGCCTAATCAAAGAAAGGATATTGAATTTAAAAAGATCCTTAAGATAACTGCTAAAATGATTTGCTAAAGGAAAGGTTATCTTATGGGGAAATTAAAGATCTATTTTAATTTACTTTTTCTCTAGAAACGAAACATTAGGGATGATCATACCGAAGTTGAAGCTGAAAATATTATCTAATTCTTGCGAATCAGCAGGATAAATGTACATTTTTAAAGCTAGGTTTATAATAGTATTTTACTGAATATTTAGGAATAGGTTCAGTTTTCGTTTCACGACTTCCGCCACTTGAATTTGAAAAATGCATACTGTTGTGTACATACAAACAGTATTATACAATAGTCACTATTACTATAGATATATATAATTAAACATATAAAACTCTAAATTATATAAATATATGTTAAAAAGTACCAGTTGTGGTAGCATTACTACAAAGAAAAGAGGCTAATATATTTGTATTATCATCAGTATTAACTTACTATACGTTAGTCTAAAGTAATTAGTAGCACTTACTACATTACTAAAATTCTCGTCAATGTTAATACAAATTAGGTTGTAAATTATAATTATTTTATGTTAACCAAACGGATTACTCATTATATAATCAATAACATAAATAGTAAATAATTGTACTTTTACTTACAAACGGACGACAAATTAATTATTTAACACATTTTAATCACTGGTACTCACGTGCTCTATAAATATTCAACCTTAGCGCCACCTATAACAATTAATTGATGTTCAACTGAATTTTAAAACGTTCAACTCAGACTTTTATTTTAGTACGATAATATTTCAAATATTTTAATTTAAAAAGCTTAGTCTGGATATTTACAAAAAAAAATAATTAAAATCCACAAAATTCTATAAAATACAACCAAAGTGCAGAGGTACACTTGTATTTTCAAAACTGCTGGTATGGGTAGTAGAACTTTAATTAAAATAAAGTTCTAATACCCATACCAACCGTCTTGAGAATACATTTGTACTTCAAGTGGGCTTATCGTCATCAGGAGTTTGTTTGTTTGTTTTTTTGGAATTTCACATAAACCTACTCGAGGGCTATCTGAGCTAGCCGTCCCTAATTTAGCAGTGTAAGACTAGAGGGAAGGCAGCTAGTCATCACCACCCACCGCCCCCTCTTGGGCTACTCTTTTACCAACGAATAGTGGGATTGATCGTCAATATAAGGGAGGGCGAGCATGTTTGGCGCGACGCGGGCGCGAACCCGAGACCCTCGGATTACGAGTCGCACGCCTTACGCGCTAGGCCATGCCAGGACATCATCATGAGTAAGAGTACATGAACAAAATAACATTACAACTAGTATGACAGAATTTTTCCAATAGAATTAAAATTCAGATTACAGTAATATTGAAAATGAGCAAAAAACATATATCTTAAGTACAAACTAACAAATACCCACAAAAATAGAGAAAGAAAAACGTGTTTACTCTTTTTAGATACAATAGGAGTTTGTTATGAAAATGACAAATGAACACAACATAGAGATAGAACTGTCTTTACGATGTGATATGATATCGTATCATATCTGTCTCTACGTTCGTTTAATTATCTATGATTTTTTTATTTATTTAGCTAGTTTACTTGCAATGTTGTATGACACGTTATTTAGAAAACTGTTGAAGTTTACTTGTTCTGGTTGCCTTTATGTTGTTCTTATAAGATGAATCCTGCTAGACTTTGTTGAGAGAGAAGAAACATGTCAAAGCGCTCTCAATACAGACGGAACATAAAAATATTGGTACATCGGAGTCCAAAGATGGCAGCAGTCTCAAAAGCAATAATAATTTGTTGATGAATATTTTCAAGCTCGTCATAAAATTGTTTGTTTATTTTTAAATTTCGCGCAAAGTTACACGAGGGTCATCTGCGCCAGCTGTTCCTAATTTAACAGTGAAAGACTAGAGGGAGGGTAGCTAGACATCACCCCCTACCGCCAACTTTTGGGCTAGTCTTTTAACGAATAGTGGGATTGATCATAACCTTATAACACTCTCACAGCTGAACGGGCGAGCATGTTTGGTGGGACAGATCGTTGAACCGCGACCCTCAGATTGCGAGTTAAGTGTGCTAACCACCTGGCCATATCATCATAAATAGCAGAGTATCTTGATACATCTGAAATATATTTTATTGTTAAGACACGAAATTAGGCTGAAAGCAAAATTCTAAAAAAAAGCCAAAACCAAGACTTCAAACTTAGTATTTAGTTGGTGAAGAATTGTAATACACATAGTTCTTAATATTTTTTGGCTTATGTTCTCTAAAGCCTAAGGCATTTCAGTTTAACTATGTGCATTGAATATAATTTTTACTTTGCTATTAAACATCACACAGTGTTATTGGGGTGCAAATAATAAGGGATTCCTCTGAGCTGTATGTATATAAATTAATACAAGTCATTATAGTGTCTTTTTTTTTGTATTTGAACATGTAGTGTTTTGTAATATACTGATGCCTGGATTTGTTAGGTCAGGTAAAAACATTTTAATTTGTTTTTCTGAAGGAATGGAAAGAATTAAAATAACATAAAGACAACAAGGGACTATTTGATCTTTCAGGACTATGCTTGCATATCCACTCTAGAGAAAAGTAAAAATTTAAATGTGCTCTTTATTTTTCAGGAAATCTTTGATTTCTCTCATAAACTGATATAAAGCACGGGTATTCACTAATGTATACTGTTAAGGGTAACTCATCACACAAGTTCAATCAATCTGTTAAAAATATTATATCATTTTCTGCCAAAGACATTTATTTTCTTATTACTTCAGAAAATCTTGTAACCTAGAATAAGATTTCCTTTCACCCATCTTTTCTTAAGAGATAATACCTGAGAAATCTTAACCTATGTCTGTAAAATACCCTTCTGACCATGGAATCATCATGACATCTCTCATTCTGTGACACTTTCAATAAACCAGTATCTTTGGATAAGGAGACGAAAGCTGTACATAGTATTCCAAGCAAGGTCTAATTGGTGATTTTTATAAAGAAACATTATCAGTTTTGAATGGTAATCAATATGTCTACAAATAACCATAAAATTATACTTGCTTTACAACTAGTAACAGAGCATTGACTTGATGGCTTGAGTGACTTACCCACAAGTATGCCAAGATTATTTGAAAAGCCCCATGCACTGATTCATGAGATAATCGATTAACAACAGTTGTTGCTGCCTTACATCCAACCACCTAATGTTCAAAATAAATAATGTCTTCCCAGACATAGTGATGTGATTTAATTAGTTAATCTTTTGTGTGACACCTTATCCCAATTGTTTTTACTTTTAAAATACTTAAAAATCTCCTCATGGATAATTTTAATATTGTTAACACACTCTTTCTTATGCACCCTCTTATGTAACCAAATTTCAATATTTTCCATTATATAAATCTTCCATTTCAACTGAAACCCTTAATTCATTTATTTGTTTCTTATGCTTCTAACATTAGAATAATAGTAAATATACTTATTATTGATCTTAGATATATTACATTTATCTTTAAGTCTGACAGACTTTGAAACCTATAATTTTTCATGTTACTCTTTTAACCCTATGTGTATGAGTGGGGCTGAAAGTGAGCGTGTGGCATGACCCTTTATAGAGTATGATGTATTTATTGTTAAAATTATGAACAATCTATTTTACCCTAAACTGCCTGTTTAGTGGCACTATGCTAGATTAGAATGAATACCAGATACAGTATACAGGAATATTGAAAAACCTGTAGATATGCAAATACAGAATGCAAACTATGCAATTGACAAATGTATGTGTATTCTTTATATGGACATCACCTTCACTTTGGCTTGTCAGAGCCTGAGTCAGACTGATGTTGCCAATTCAGAAACATATCTTTTTTATAATATTTCCATCTGTTTCATTTTTTTTTAATGTCACTTCTCAATATGTTCATCATTTTCCAGTTTTAGGGATTTTGTTTCATCTCTGGGTTTTATCTTCTTCTAGTCGTCCTTCTACACTCTTCCCTGTGGGATCGAAGAGGTGAGTTATTGATTTTTTTCTTGTAGCTTCTAGAGACAATGTAACCTGTTATGTGGCAGGTATTGCCTCAAAGGGAAAACTTCTTCAAAATTTGCAGAACATGTTGGCATTACATATATTTCACTTCCAAGTTATACTACTACTCTGAAACAGAAAAAGTAAGAGCACTGGCTGTGGTTCCCTGCTCATACACCTGGTAGATTGTTGCTGTTCCTGTTTGCAGTAACTCATTGTGCATTCTCTCACAATGGGGCTTCATGCAAATGGCAGACTATTCTTGTTTGGCCCACACATCTGTCTTTTGTTCTTCTCTATGTAAGTTCTTTTCTTCTGTTTCGTTCTAGTGAAGTGGGAGAACCCTAGCTTCTATAGTTTAAGCTGCTGTGGGGGACTGATATGGAAAGTATCCCTTTGGGAAGGTGTAATCCTACTGGTATGAGACAGAGAGGACACACCTTTTAGTTGGACTCAACCCTGTGTCTGCTTATTCTGTTAAGTTCATAAGTATTTTTGAATGGAGGTGAAAAATAAGGTATGCAAGTGTCCATCTTGAAGGTTAGTTGAGAATTAGTTGGCAGGTGCCTGAGGATTAGGGAGTTGTTAATGTTATTCTTATTTTTAAAAAAGTGATTGCCCTGGAAATTATTGGCTAGCTAGTCTTACCTTATTAATAAGAAGTTTGTAAGGTATTAATAAAAACATTTAACCAAGAAGTATCATAAAATGAGAACTATCAGAGATTCATTTACTGTAAAATTTTGCTTTATTAGCCTGTAAACTTTTTTGATGAAGTTGCATGTTATCTAGATGATGGAAAAAGTGTGGACTTGGTGTAATTTTCAAAAGGATTTTTATAATATGTCATACAGAAGTTTTACTAAGAAGATCAGGTGGTGGTTTGGTAAAGAATAGTTAACTGAAATGAATGGTAATTTGGTTAAAGCATAAATTTACTTTTAATGGAGTGTATCAACACTGGACTCTTGTTTCTATAGTGATAAGTCTCTGACAGAGGAATAATTAGTAAAGTTTAATGATGGCATTAAACTCTCAGCTATTACATTTCAAGCCGTATTGAGGGTGTTGAGGTACTATAGAATGACTTGGATCATTTGGTAAATTGGTCAAATGGTTGGGAAATGGGATTTAATTATAGTAAGTGAAATACACTTAGGTTTTCATAATTTGGATAATACATATGATATTGATAAGGACTCACTTAAAACTTGACTGAAGAAAAGAACTGTGGTATAGTGATAGATAAGTTACACAGTTTACCAAAGCAATGCAAAGTTTGTACTAATAAATGTAATAGAATTATACAGTGAATTTGTATACATATTAAGTATAGTCCAAAAGAGAGATCTTTTTATATAAATAATTGGTTGGGATATACTTTGAAAATTGTGTAAAGTTTTGGTATTTTAATTTGAGAAAGGTTATCAATTTATTGGAAAGGCACAGAAGAGAATTACTAGTATGTTTCCAAAGAATGAAGGTCTATATTATGGCAGTAAATTATCTTACTTTCAGAGGCAGAACAAAGGATAAGAGGTGATTTGATTAGAATATAAAAAAATTCTTGAGAATCAACAGAATAAAAGTTTTTGTGCTGATGTTCTGAAAAAGACAGGATGAGATGACACAAGTGTAAGATTTGGAAAAAATAAGCTAGACTACAGTTAAGACAATTTTATTTTTCAAGAAGGTGATTAACTTATGGAATGAGTTATCATTAGTAATATAGGCTATCATATTACAAGAGTTTCAAAGTGCTGTTGGTTTGCAGAGGCACCTTTGAAAGATGAAGTAGCCCTTTCTTGTCTGCACTGGTTTATAGTAAAGGTGAAATATTTTTAATATGTTTTAAACTTATTTTTTGATATTTAGTAATTCTTTTGATATAAAAATATCTTAAAACATTTCTCCTCTGATCACCATTAGAAATAGTATTTTGCAAACAATTTGAGTTTATCTCTATGTTTGAAATAATGAATTATGATCACTTACTAAAAAGACTTTTTATGCACTGACATGTAAGTTGTGGATGTGTTGTATAAATTAATTTATGAATAGTTCATGTCTAAATAATTTAAGATTAATTATGATGAACTGAATATACAAACACATCGATTTGATATCATTTACTATTATTTAAATTAGCAGATACAGAATTTGTATTTAATAAGTGTAAAGGTGAAAATAATTTTCACTGTGTTATTAAAGTTGATATTTATACTATATATTTTCTGGACTTTTTTAACCTTTGTCAGTGTTACATAATGAAAAATAGCAATCATGTCTTGAGAGCAGTTCTGCTGTCAAAAGTGTAAACAGGTTTTCCACAGCAGAGCAAAGCATCGAGCTCACATTAAAACTCATTTGGTGCCTGTATCTGGATTTCCAGATACTAAAAATAAAGATTCAGGTGCTGTATGTAGACAATTTAAAAAGAAACATATCGGACATTGCAGACAAGAATTCAGCAGTGCCTTTTCTCTCAAAACACAAGAAAATATTTGCATGAAAATACAACAGGTAATTTTATTCAAATGATTATTGAAATATACTTTTCTATACAAGTTAAAAGATGTACAGAGTTAGAGTAATTCTAAATTTGTACTAGTAGCAGTTTCAACTTGTATTTGATATTATGTCATACTTTATGGAGAACAATATTCAAATCAAATTTATTTTCATTAAGAAACAATTTCTTCATTTAATTGCTTTCAAACTGTTTTAAACATGCTGAAGTGTATTCAGATTTCATGTTTAAATTTTGTACTTAAATGATAATTTTAAAAATTTAGGAAAATGTAAAAGAAGCAGAACAAGACATAGTTGAAACCTCTCAAGATGATATATCTCTTCCTTTTGAGGATGACACAAGTCAAGATTTGTTTGTTTGTTTTTGGAATTTCGCACAAAGCTACCGAGGGCTATCTGTGCTAGCCGTCCCTAATTTAGCAGTGTAAGACTAAAGGGAAGACAGCTAGTCATCACCACCCACTCTTGGGCTACTCTTTTACCAACGAATAGTGGGATTGACCGTCACATTATACGCCCCCATGGCTGGGAGGGCGAGCATGTTTAGCGCGACGCGGGCACGAACCCACGATCCTCGGATTACGAGTCGCACGCCTTACGCGCTTGGCCATGCCAGGCCCACAAGTCAAGATACCATAAAAAGAACAAATGAGAGAGAATAATGTTATCCATTTTAAGTCTTTATTCAACAACAAAAAAATTTAGTGCAAAACAAGAAACCATAATAAAGCAGTATTAGTGTCACGTGTATAAAAAAGACTTCAGACACAATGTAATCTTGAACATCATCTTTATTCGGCTCCTTGTTCTGAACAACCTATTGAAAGACACAACTACCAACACTGTGAAAAAGGCTATGCTATTAAGGTATGTGACTACAGGTCATGACTTAAGTATTTTTGTAGAAGCAATTGCTTTCAATTTTTTTTGCTACTTCATTTTTGGCTTATCTCAAGCAAAATAATTTAAATATTTCTTTTGCTACATTAGATAGCAAATGGGTAATAATTATTGCTTACAGTTACTGTATTTCACTCTCTACATACCATAAGGGCATGTATAGTACGTCCATTATTTGTATTTCAAGGAACCGTATGGATATATTTTGAAAAGGGTTTTTCTTAGTGAGTACAATGATATATGGTTTATAGGGTCTTTTCTTTCAATCTGTTGGATATAAAAGACTGGTTAGTTAATGTGTTATTACTTAGTTTATTTGATGATTTAATATTTAATGATTAATTAGTTCTACAAGAGTACTAAAAGTTAATTATCATAAGTTGTGATGTTTTGTCTCTCAATGGGACAGTGGAAAGTCTTTGGATTTACAATATCAAAATCAGGGTTTGATACCTCTTAGTGGGCACATCAGATAGCCTGATATGGCTTTGCTATGAGAAAACATGTCACTTAGTTTTATATCAGTTGTGCAGTGTGTATACAGTTTACTTATTATACTAGCCTTACTAATATGTTTACATTACCTTGTAGAAAGCTTTTGAGTTTTAATAGCTGTATGCAATATTGTCGTGATGAGAGGGATAAATATTTCTAGATTTTTGGGACTTATGGCTGGCTTTTTTCCTCCAATTGTCTTTTGTTTGAAGAGGTTTACACCAGTTTGTTTGTTTTGAATTTTTGCATAACGCTACATGAGGGCTGCCTGCACTATTTACACCTGTTACCTTAGCATCACATGAGATATCTGTGATGATCCATTCCATTTATCTCTTTAATGATTGTTTGTCTCATTCTGAGCCATTGCATTCTTTATTCTTGTCCCATGTCTGGCACTTTTCTGCCGTTTACTTGCCCTACCTCAAAGGGTTCTTCCTTTAGTTAAGTATTCTCAATGTCGATTGGAGTTCTCTGATCAGTCTGTTCCACCTCAATGACTCCTTGTTTCCTATTTTATAATTTGTCAAACTCTGGTGGACCATTTCTCCAGGACTGAGGATGCCCATGATAGATGTTTCACATCATTATATCCTTCCTATTTTTAATGCCTCATGTTGCTGTCTTTGGTTCATTCCCCTTGGGGTTGGGTGCAAGTTTTACACCTTAATCTTGAACCTTGTTCCAAATCTGCTGGCTTCTGTTAGCTCATTCTATACCAGAGTTGTCACAACATACTCATCTACTTCTTACTCACACAGCTTGTGTGGTTGGATTTTTCTGTCGGATACATCATTCCCATTACCTACCTAATATTCTTGTCTTTTGAAGATGTCTTTTTCAACATTTCAACACCCAACTCTGTTGGACCAATATTTCTCAAGAT